>NC_092341.1:365210000-365222500 GCF_046630445.1 Rutidosis leptorrhynchoides | reverse complement strand
AACTTTTTTTTGATAGAAACCTTGTGTTGTAGCTTATATGGTAGTGGCATGTCTGGCTGCCTCTCTTAGTGAGAGGTCAGGAGTTCGACTCTCGTGGGTGCAACATTGCACACAATGTTGTCCATTTACCTTTTGAATTCCACTCAAGGGTGCATATCGCACATCGCGTTGCGAGTGCAGTTGAGGAGGGAGTTTTACCGCCCATGCCCTCGGATTGGGCCGGGTTTCCTCCTGTGCAGCATTTCGGGGCGGGTTATTTAACTGTAGGAAGATGAATGCGTTAGTGGTTTAGTCCCTATGAATGATCTCGTACTACTATTTAAAGAAAAAACTTTTTTGATAGATAATTAAAAAAAAATAAACAGAAAGTCAAATAGACTTTGAAAAATTGTTGTATTTTTTCCCGGCTACAAAAACTAACACGGAAAAAAGAGCTTTTTCAGTCCACTTCAAAAAATTGTTGTATTTTTTCCCGGCTAAAAAAAACGATAACTTCACTAACGGTCTGTGACAACCCGAAAATTTCCGATCAAATTTAAACTTAATCATTATATGTTTCCGACACTATAAGCAAAGTCTGTAATATTGATTCTCAAACTTTCTGAACTAATGTTATATATTCAATTAACCTTTGACTATTGACTGACGATTCACGAACATCTATTTGTATATATATATATATATATATATATATATATATATATATATATATATATATACACACACAATAACTTGGAATATTAATTATTCATAAATAACTTGCAATGTGTATTTAAAAACTGATTTATGTATATTAAATAAAGATATATACATATATATAATTTCAAGTTATTTAGTAAACGATAGTAACATTCGTTTATTGATTCGATTGATATTTAGATAAGTTAACTAAAACGTTTAAGATGAACAAGTAAAACACTAATTTACTACAGTATTTTCGAATTGCTACAGTAAAAATCATTTTGCTACAGTGTTTTCGAAAATCACTATTTGCTACAGTAAAAATAACTTGCTACAGTAAAACACTATTTGCTACAGTAAACACTATTTGCTACAGTGAAAAATATGTCGACAAACAAGAAAACAAAATATATTGGGTGCGTACCAGCTGGCCATGCGATCGCATATCAAATGGGCATGAAACCCATGCGATCGCATGGGGATCTATCTCAGCAAACATCTATAAAGCTCGCACATTTCTGCTTCGACACACACACACATAAATTACTTACTCTGTATTATATTTATATTTATATTATTATTATTATTATTATTATTATTATTATTATTAATATTATTATTATTATTATTATTATTATTATTAAGATTAATATTATTATTAATCTTATTATTATTATCAGTAGTATTAATATTATTATTATTAGTATTATACATAAAATACTACGACGAAGTACTGCTCAAATGATTTCAAACCGAGTTTTCAAATGAGTCAAAGCTAAGGAAACTATGGATTATAGCTATGGAGGTTATGGGTAATGTTCATGGGTATTGTTCGCAAGTCAAACTTAGTGTTTATCATCTCCGTTGCGTCTACGTACTTTCCTACAATATTGAATCACAATATTGATACGTGAGCATTCATATCTTATCTTTTATATATTAATAGTGTATCCATGTCTAGTGCTCGAGTATATATGTTTATGCATGCTTGTATGCTTTAATTTTGTCGTTAGATAGTTTATGATGAATCACGAATTTGATACATCTGCTACTGATATAAAGTATATGATATGCATGTTTTTGGAAAACTGGCAAAAAATTATTAACTTTTCATTTAGAAATCGCGTGATTTTGATGAACGGATTAAAAGATATGGTCAACTGAATTATGGTTAACGTTAATTGAAATTGTGTTTGAAACTGTAAATTAATATTTAAACAACTTGTCTATGAGATTGATAAATTGGATTTTTAGATATTACTAATCGAGTAAATGAATTTCTATATAAAGCACGTTTTGTTTTGTTGATCAATTGTCAAAGTTGACTGTATTATCATGTTTTAAAAGCTTTATAAACACTATAATCTAATTTTACAAGTTTTGAAAAAACTATGTGAAATAATAAAATATGTTCGATTGTCATGATAATTCAAATATAATATAGCTCCTGAAATAAATAATATTTTGAGTTTGATAAACTATAAATTCGTTCAATTATCAAGACTTATATTATGTTAATAAACATGTATAGATTTAAAGATCATATTGGGTCAGGTTGACTTTTGAGTTGACTTTTGTTAACTTTTGCATGTCGGTCTCGAGCATTAGGATTGTGATACACTATGACCTGACCTAGCTTGTTAGACGTGTATTGACCAACATATGTTCTCTAGGTTGAGATCTACGGTTATCTTGCATTCCGAGTTTCGGTCACATTTCGGTGAATGACCTTATGTGCTGCTAAGGTGAGTTTCATTTGCTCCCTTTTTAATTGCTTTTGCAATCTATATTTTTGGGCTGAGAATACATGCACTTTATTTTAAACGCAATGGATACAAGTACATACTAAATTCTACACCGAGTTTGAACCGAAAATCCCTTAGCTTTGGTAACTAGTAACTGCCGGTTATAAGAACTGGTGGGCGCGAGTAGTTATATATGGATCCATAGGGCTTGACATCCCTGTCTGTTCTAGGTTTAGAAACCCTAGCCTGAACTATAAAATAGACGTATGATATTTGAGTTTAGTACACGTTGGATTGCGTGTATTGTACATGTTGGTTGCATGTATGTTAAAACAGGGGTACTTATTATAACGTTAAAGTTTAGTTACCAGGGTGCTCAATCTTGTAGAATAATTTGATAAACATTTCGGATGAAACAACTGAAATCTTGTGATCCACCTTTATATACAGATTATGCGCAACATTAAAACTATGAACTCACCAACCTTTGTGTTGACAGTTTTAAGCATGTTTATTCTCAGGTTTCTAGAAGTCTTTTGCTGTTTGTTTATACGTTATACAAGCTATGTGCATGGAGTCATACATGCTTTATTCAAGAAAACTCTGCATTCACAAAATCATCACCATGTATCTTATTTTGACTACATTATCAACGGATGTAGTGTTGTAAACTATTATATACGGTGATTGTCTATACGTAGAAATCATCAGACGTAGAAAACCTTGAATTTATATATTCATTTATGGTGTGCCTTTTCAAAAGAATACAATGTTCACAAAACGTATCATATAGAGGTCAAAACCTCACTATGAAATCGATGAATGATGTATTAGTTCAAAGGGATTTGGAAGGATCATCACACGATCCATTCATCAAAAAGATGAAGGATTCAAAAAGAGAAGATACAATGAGAAATATTACATGCCTCGGAGCATGAAAGTAAACCAACTAAACAAACTATCTAACTTCGATCCTCGCCCTAACCGGCAAACGAACCAAATGACATAAGAATACCTATAACAAAGCACATACAACCAAAAAAAACTAAGAAGCATACAAACACAAAATAACCACCCACAACATAACAATGCACCAAATTAAGGAAACAAAAAACAACATAACGGAAGCTAACGACTACCTTCCTTTACTGAACCGGAAGAGACGTTCTTGGCCTTATCTTTAATAATTGACCTCAAAAACTTACCCTCGATTTGTTCGTACTTAACCTTTTTCTTACTTCTAGATTCATACGTAAATCTAGTAGGAGATCTGGGATCGGACGAAACCAAAGGACCCTCAATCTCATCGATACCATACTCGGATTCGATGTCTACCTCAGCCCGAATACAATTCACTGCAACATGTGAGCTCTCCACGACACCATCTTCGTCCCTTAACTGCAAAGGAACGGGAACAGATACAACTTTCTTCTTGGACTTATTCTTGGAACCCTTGGACCTACCAACATTGCCCATACTAATAAGATCACATTTAACTTGTCCTGACCCTATAATAGAAGATGTGTATTTATCATTCATGAATCTAACGAAGTTCACTTGTTGAGCAGGTAACCTATGACCTTCCAAACTTTTGTTATCCTCCTCGATCGTAGTCTCAGAATTGACCTTACTATGCTCTTGAACTTTATCCACCATCATATTGCTTATGACCAATATCAACAAATTGTTTAGAAGCATTAACAACATTTCTTACAACATCAGTTTGGCAAACTAAATGCTCATTATTACTTTCAATAGCAACATAAGAGATATGAGTATATTGCACTTGAACTTTATCAACCATCATATCCTCTACAACTTGTAGAAGATAATCGGTTAGACTGTCCCACATAGAATGAGAAAAAAACAAATGTTTGTATATAAGCTTAGGGGAACCTCCCTCTATCACCAGTTGATTTTAGAGTACTAAGGTACTCTTGAGCTTATATGCAGGACATGGTGATGAACCTAAATCGATCCTACAAGTGGTATCAGACCAGGTGGCGTGGGTGTAATCATTTGGCAGCGGCGGTTCAAATCGAGGTAATTGTGGAAGTGACCAGGGGAAGAGGTCGGGTGTCCGGAAAGAGTCGAGATATAAATGAACGGGTCCGGGGTAAAAAAAAGTCACATTATATGATACGAGTGCATGAACAAACTGATTAGGGGGTGATTGTTGGAGCTAATCGGTTTGTCCCACATAGGATGGAAAAGAAACAAATGCTTGTATATAAGTTTAGGGGAACTTCCCTCTATCACCAATTGATTTTAGAGTACTATAAAACTCTTGAGCTTATATGCAGGGCATGGTGGTAGACCTAAAATCGATCCTACACAACTTTATGTGTATTACTCCATACATCCTTTATATAATAATTACACTATGTATATGTTAGATCAAGGCGTTTGTTGTAATTCAAGTGGTAGTAACTTGACACTCTTTTTTAGATGCTATGGGTACAATATTGCACACGTACAATGTTATCCTCCGACTTTGAAATCCACCCAAGTACTATATATATATATATATATATATATATATATATATATATATATATATATATATATATATATATATATATATATATATATATATATATATATATATATATATATATCACGTACTTCTCCATATCATATTATAGTTCGAAGACAAAAAATACACAGTTAAAGAAAAAGTGATTGTCACATGTATTTTTCTTTACTTTACAGTTTTACCCCTTACTTTTACGAATCTTGTTCTTATATTCAAAAGTCAAATGCATAAAGAAAATATACCTTATTATTTTATCTATTTATGGAAGTGGCCTATTACGGAGTAATTTGAAATAGCTTAAAAAGAGTATTGGACTATCAATATGGAACGGAGTGAGTAGAAGATTGAATCAATTAATGTTACATACAATAATATCTAGAAAGAGAAAGTTACATACATGTCTATAATATAATATAATATACATATAGATGCCTTATACAACTATACGTATATAATTTATAACATATATAGATATAGATAAGATATAGATGTATGTACATTATTTTTCTATTTGTGTACATATAATAATGGGTTAAAGCCACAAATTGACTATATACTTATACAAATGTACCAATATCGCCCATAAACTCACTTGCGTCATACAGTCGCCTACAAACTTGTAAAAAGTGTGCTAATATTAACATTTATAGTTTTGACTGTTAAATACTAATTTTGACTTGATAACTTTTTTTTTTATTTTTATTTTTTTAGCAATACATTAATTAAAAAAGAAAAAGAAAAAAATAGAAACATGCCTTCTTCCTTTTTTTGCTTTCCAGAATCATTAACTTTTCCATTGTTGCTAACATCACTGGTTGAAAATCCCTCATCGTCAGATTTATTATCATCCACCGTATGCACACTTACAACAGCATCTTGAGAATTCACGGCCAAAAACACTGAATAATTGCGGAATCAGTGATGAACGGCGATGAAGATGAATATGAACTTCAAAAAATTGAACACAAATCTAGACTGTTTCAAGGTTTAATTCCTTCATGAAAAATGCTTAGAATGATCCATAGAACACTCGATAATCATCAACAACACCTGAATATTAGTGATTCGTTCCAAATTAATCGTTGACCACAAACTTGTGACGGTTGACTTTGAGATTTGATTCACTGTGATGATTTTCCATTCGATTTAATGTATCAAACAGCTTGAGTGAATCATAATAATTCAGAAACTAAGCTCGATTTGATTTGAAACATGTTGAATTGATTCAAGGACCAAATGGATCTAAATTTCATGTTGCGGATCTCAATTTGTTGCAACATCAAATTGCAAGCGAATCATGATGATGATGATATGATGAAGATGAAGATGAAGAACAAGATGAAGTTAATCATTTTAACCGGTTTATGAAATGTCCCGTTCTTATTGATTAAAAACGTTCCATATTAATTGATTTCGTTGCGAGGTTTTGACCTCTATATGAGACGTTTTTCAAAGACTGCATTCATTTTAAAACAAACCATAACCTTTATTTTATCAATAAAGGTTTAAAAAGCTTTACGTAGATTATCAAATAATGATAATCTAAAATATCCTGTTTACACACGACCATTACATAATGGTTTTCAATACAAATATGTTACAACAAAATAAGTTTCTTGAATGCAGTTTTTACACAATATCATACAAGCATGGACTCCAAATCTCGTCCTTATTTAAGTATGCGACAGCGGAAGCTCTTAATAATCACCTGAGAATAAACATGCTTAAAACGTCAACAAAAAATGTTGGTGAGTTATAGGTTTAACCTATATATATCAAATCATAATAATAGACCACAAGATTTCATATTTCAATACACATCCCATACATAGAGATAAAATTCATTCATATGGTGAACACCTGGTAACCGACATTAACAAGATGCATATATAAGAATATCCCCATCATTCCGGGACACCCTTCGGATATGATATAAATTTCGAAGTACTAAAGCATCCGGTACTTTGGATGGGGTTTGTTAGGCCCAATAGATCTATCTTTAGGATTCGCGTCAATTAGGGTGTCTGTTCCCTAATTCTTAGATTACCAGACTTAATAAAAAGGGGCATATTCGATTTCGATAATTCAACCATAGAATGTAGTTTCACGTACTTGTGTTTATTTTGTAAATCATTTATAAAACCTGCATGTATTCTCATCCCAAAAATATTAGATTTTAAAAGTGGGACTATAACTCACTTTTACAGATTTTTACTTCGTCGGGAAGTAAGACTTGGCCACTGGTTGATTCACGAACCTATAACAATATATACATATATATCAAAGTATGTTCAAAATATATTTACAACACTTTTAATATATTTCGATGTTTTAAGTTTATTAAGTCAGCTGTCCTCGTTAGTAACCTACAACTAGTTGTCCACAGTTAGATGTACAGAAATAAATCGATAAATATTATCTTGAATCAATCCACGACCCAGTGTATACGTATCTCAGTATTGATCACAACTCAAACTATATATATTTTGGAATCAACCTCAACCCTGTATAGCTAACTCCAACATTCACATATAGAGTGTCTATGGTTGTTCCGAAATATATATAGATGTGTCGACATGATAGGTCGAAACATTGTATACGTGTCTATGGTATCTCAAGATTACATAATATACAATACAAGTTGATTAAGTTATGGTTGGAATAGATTTGTTACCAATTTTCACGTAGCTAAAATGAGAAAAATTATCCAATCTTGTTTTACCCATAACTTCTTCATTTTAAATCCGTTTTGAGTGAATCAAATTGCTATGGTTTCATATTGAACTCTATTTTATGAATCTAAACAGAAAAGGTATAGGTTTATAGTCGGAAAAATAAGTTACAAGTCGTTTTTGTAAAGGTAGTCATTTCAGTCGAAAGAACGACGTCTAGATGACCATTTTAGAAAACATACTTCCACTTTGAGTTTAACCATAATTTTTGGATATAGTTTCATGTTCATAATAAAAATCATTTTCCCAGAATAACAACTTTTAAATCAAAGTTTATCATAGTTTTTAATTAACTAACCCAAAACAGCGCGCGGTGTTACTACGACGGCGTAAATCCGATTTTACGGTGTTTTTCGTGTTTCCAGGTTTTAAATCATTAAGTTAGCATATCATATAGATATAGAACATGTGTTTAGTTGATTTTAAAAGTCAATTTAGAAGGATTAACTTTTATTTGCGAACAAGTTTAGAATTAACTAAACTATGTTCTAGTGATTACAAGTTTAAACCTTCGAATAAGATAGCTTTATATGTATGAATCGAATGATGTTATGAACATCATTACTACCTCAAGTTCCTTGGATAAACCTACTGGAAATGAGAAAAATAGATCTAGCTTCAAAGGATCCTTGGATGGCTTGAAAGTTCTTGAAGCAGAATCATGACACGAAAACAATTTCAAGTAAGATTTCCACTCGAAATAAGATTGTTATAGTTATAGAAATTGAATTAAAGTTTGAATATGATTATTACCTTGTATTAGAAAGATAACCTACTGTAAGTAACAAAGGTTTCTTGATCTTGGATGATTACTTGGAATGGATTTAGAAAACTTGGAAGTAAACTTGCAATCTTGGAAGTATTCTTGATTTTATGAAACTAGAACTTTTGGAATTTATGAAGAACACTTAGAACTTGAAGATAGAACTTGAGAGAGATCAATTAGATGAAGAAAATTGAAGAATAAAAGTGTTTGTAGGTGTTTTTGGTCGTTGGTGTATAGATTAGATATAAAGGATATGTAATTTTGTTTTCATGTAAATAAGTCATGAATGATTACTCATATTTTTGTAATTTTATGAGATATTTCATGCTAGTTGCCAAATGATGGTTCCCACATGTGTTAGGTGACTCACATGGGCTGCTAAGAGCTGATCATTGGAGTGTATATACCAATAGTACATACATCTAAAAGCTGTGCATTGTACGAGTACGAATACGGGTGCATACGAGTAGAATTGTTGATGAAACTGAACGAGGATGTAATTGTAAGCATTTTTGCTAAATAGAAGTATTTTGATAAGTGTCTTGAAGTCTTTCAAAAGTGTATGAATACATATTAAAACACTACATGTATATACATTTTAACTGAGTCGTTAAGTCATCGTTAGTCGTTACATGTAAATGCTGTTTTGAAACCTTTAGGTTAACGATCTTGTTGAATGTTGTTAACCCATTGTTTATTATAACAAATGAGATGTTAAATTGTTATATTATCATGATATTATGATATATAATATATCTTAGTATGATATATATACAGTTAAATGTCGTTACAACGATAATCGTTACATATATGTCTCGTTTCGAAATCATTAAGTTAGTAGTCTTATTTTTACATATGTATTTCATTGTTAATACACTTAATAATATATTTACTTATCATTTAACATAATTAACCAAGTGTATCAATATCTTAATATGATTCATATGTACCTAGTAAGACGTTGTTATAACGATAATCGTTATATATATCGTTTTCGAGTTTCTTAAATTAATAGTCTCATTTTTATGTATATAACTCATTGTTAAAATACCTAATGAGATACATACTTATAATAAAATCATGTTAACTATATATATAACCATATATATGTCATTGTATAGTTTTTACAAGTTTTAACGTTCGTGAATCACCGGTTAACTTGGGTGGTCAATTGTCTATATGAAATCTATTTCAATTAATCAAGTCTTAACAAGTTTGATTGCTTAACATGTTGGAAACTCTTAATCATGTAAATAACAATTTCATTTAATATATATATAAACATGGAAAAGTTAGGGTCACTACAGTTTAGCCGGTAACAAAAGTTATTTTTATTTACATTTGTTTACATTGGTACACTTTTCACAAGTTTGTAGGCGACTGTAGAACGCAAATGAGTTTATGAGCGACATCGGTACATTTGTAAAAGTATATAGTCAATCTTAAATCTTAAGAAAGGGTGTTTGTTTATGGATCTTGGCAACCTGAAAAATGATAATATGTGGACTGTACCCGCACGCCAATCAAAACAGCATAGGTGGCAGACCAGGTGAATAATAAAGAATATACGATGAGATTTGATGCTTTTTGTTGCACGTTCAAAGACGTTATTAAGGTTTCCAATATTAGAAATTAAATTAATAGTTTTTTATGCGAAACACTTTCCTCTTTTAAAGTTTGTATAGTAATCAAATTAAAAACGAATAACTTTAATGAATTTATTAAAAATTTTGATGATTTTATGATCGCCCAATATTATACTTTTTTTTTTTTTTTTTTTTTTTTTTTTGAAAGGCAATGTTAGTGGTTAGCTCACGAAGTTAATTCACGAAAATCCCCCCCCCCCCCGAGACTCGAACCCTGGTCTCCTCGAACACCATGTTAACATGGTGACCAATGAGGCAAAGCCCCATTGGCGCCCAATATTATACTTTTATACTCCCCGTCCCACTATAAGTGTCTACATTTCTATTTTAGGATGTCCCATTACAAGTGTTTACTTTGTATTTCAACCAATAAGAAGAGGTTATTCTGGAGAGAGAAGATTTCTGATTGGTGGAGAATGAAGTTAATAGGATTTTCTAAAACTGTGTGCAAAAAATAAGTGGACACTTGTAATGGGACGGAGGGAGTATATACTAGTAAAATAATCCGTGAAATTATGAGTTTTTTCAAACGAAACCGTTTAATGATGTGTTTTAGGTACTAACTGAATGTAAATGATAAAGTCATTTAATTTAATGCTCCGTGAAACCACGTATTCAGACTAAGAAACTTCTCGTTGTTTTTACAAACATATTGATTTACTTAATTTGGTCAGAATAAATGAACTACATTTATTCTTCCACCACTCTCTTTTAATTTCATAACAATTACTATCTTTGTTATAAAAGCCTACATTATAAACTTTTATCGAGACATATATTTAGCATACGTATGTAACGTAATTAATCACTTAAAGAGAACTCATATTTGAATAATGGTAAAATAATAATAATAATAATAATAATAATAATAATAATAATAATAATAATAATAATAATAATAATAATAATAATAATAATAATAATAATCTATCTATTCTATATATAATAACAAAAGCTAAAATAGGTCATTTTAAAAAGCCTAAACTAATCTTAGCCATCCATTAAATTAATCATCAATGATCTACACCCTTAATTTTTTCCTAATCTTACTTATGACCTCATAATCCTAACCTTGAATTGTTTGATTACAAAACTATCCTTGCACACCATACAAATTACGCGACTGAAAAAAGGGATATCGGCCTTTTTGTTTACACAAACAGATTGGTTTTGGCCATTGTTTTAATTCCTGCAATGCTTTCACCATCGATTTAGGGTTTCCCTAAATCATATCTTTCGTAGTTTCATCCCTATTGGTTTTGGCGGTGGGTTTCATCGCTATTGTTTTGGCGGTGGACTTGATCTTTATCGATTAATTACATCTTTGAAGATCGATTTTAAGGGTTTCCTAAATCAGATCCTTCATGGTTCCATCGATTGGTTTTGGTGGTGGATTTTCTTCCAAATATTTCGCCTACAAAGAATGTTACAACAAAAGAACCCTAAAATTCTCCCCACACACACACGTCTAATATATCATATTCAATTTACATCTTTGTTCTCCTTCATCGAACCATTTGAACATAATTGTGTGAAGTATAAACTGTTACTGATTTCGATCAGTAACATTCGACGATTACATAAAGAAAATTGTTTTAATCTTTAACCTAACATCGATTGACTCATGTAATCACATCTTATTTCAACTTCCGATTTATTCAATCATTATATTGATATCGATCCATGAAATTAAAAAGGTTTTATCGATTCAGGAAATCAACTTCTGATTTATATTTTTAAATCTGTATGTGTTTTGATTCTATATGTTGTTTAAGCGTATACACTAACAAATAGTTTTTAGATCCTTCATGTATTTGATATAATATTATCTGTATGTTTATATTCTTATATTGGTAGGATTTTTATTATTTTATGCTAAAGGTGGCAACATAGGTGGGTGGGTTGGTTCACCTATAGTAATCACTTGAGATTTTCGTTTTTACAATTTATGTTGTTGTTATCTTTTATTCTTTTGTCTTTGTCAAAATTGACTTTGTTTTAATTCTTAGAATGTTTTAAATAATGATCATTGTTTCCTTTTATCATATGTTACAGGATGTGATGCTGTCGGTGGGATATACGTTAGTATGATATATGATATGTGCTAGTTGATGTGGATGTTAATGGAGGCACATATATGTTCCAACTACGTGCCCCCATGTAAGTTCTATTATCTCAGTTTGGTTTGTTGTCCTTAAAGGCAAAATTTTGACTTGAAAGTATTAGCATGTGGTTGACTTTAAATAATGGCATGTCGTCTATACCAACTAATGAAACATTATCAGGATGTCTTACTGTATAGGAAAGTTGAATGTGTAAATTCAAATTGAAATCTAATTATGTTGTTGTATACTTCACTGAATTAGGAGAGCGGGAAGAGGAAAAAAAGAAGTC
>NC_092341.1:365165000-365207500 GCF_046630445.1 Rutidosis leptorrhynchoides | reverse complement strand
TTTTTTTATAAAGTTGATCTCGCAGATCAAAAAGTTATGCCAGTTCGTGATATTTAGACTAAACGTTTAAAGTTTGCCCCAATGACAAGTTGTTCTGTCATTGTCGATTTAATTTCATTATTAAGTAATACAAAGACTTAGTCAAATGTATCGGGGACGTTACTCCCGATAGGCCTACCCCCAATAATTAAGAATGCATTTAACGAGCAATTAAAAATATCACTGTAGGGACTTGGTTGGACATAGCCAGGTATAGCATAGTTTAACAGTTGGTACTTGTGTCTAAATTGTAAATAGTAAAAGTAGCATGTGTCTCACCCTAAAAAGTTAAATAAATTGCATGCAATAAAGAGTGGGGCTGTGAGTTCACCTTAGTAAGTAGGAGAGTTGTTATTCCTTGGAATAGAAAGATAAATGAGTTGGATGATCGTGAGCAGAAAGTCATCGCGAGGTTTTGACCTCTATATGAGACGTTTTTCAAATACTGCATTCATTTTTAAAACAACCATAACCTTTATTTTATCTATAAAGGTTTAAAAAGCATTACGTAGATTATCAAATAATGATAATCTAAAATATACCGTTTACACACGACCATTACATAATGGTTTATAATAAGAATATATTACATCAAAAATAAGTTTCTTGAATGCAGTTTTTACATAATATCATACAAGCATTGACTCCAAATCTTGTCCTTATTTTAGTATGCAACAGCGGAAGCACTTAATAATCACCTGAGAATAGACATGCTTAAAACGTCAACAAAAATGTTGGTGAGTTATAGGTTTAACGTATATATTATCAAATCATAATAATAGACCACAAGATTTCATATTTCAATAAACATCCCATACATAGAGATAAAAATCATTCATATGGTGAACACCTGGTAACCGACATTAACAAGATGCATATAAGAATATCCCCTATCATTCCGAGAAATCCTTCGGACATGAAAAAAACGAATTCGAAGTACTAAAGCATCCGGTACTTTGGATGGGGTTCGTTAGGCCCAATAGATCTATCTTTAGGATTCGCGTCAATTAGTAGATCGGTTTACTAATTCTTAGGCTACCAAGCAAAAGGGGCATATTCGGCTTCGATCATTCACCCATATAATGTAGTTTCAATTACTTGTGTCTATTTCATAAAACATTTATAAAACTGCATGTATTCTCATCCCAAAATATCAGATTTTAAAAGTGGGACTATAACTCACTTTCACAGATTTTTACTTCGTCGGGAAGTAAGACTTGGTCACTGGTCGATTCACGAACCTATAACAAATATGTACATATATATCAAAGTATGTTCAAAATATATTTACAACATTTTTAATACGTTTTAATGTTTTAAGTTTATTAAGTCAGCTGTCCTCGTTAGTAACCTACAACTAGTTGTCCATAGTTAGATGTACGGAAAATAAATTGATATATATATATTATCTTGACCCAATCCACGACCCAGTGTATACACGTCTCAGGCTAGATCACAACTCAAAGTATATATATTTTTGGAATCAACCTCAACCCTGTATAGCTAACTCCAACATTACTGCATATAGAGTGTCTATGGTTGTTCCAAATAATATATATATATGGGTCGATATGATATGTCAAAACATTTGCATACGTGTCTATGGTATCCCAAGATTACATAATATATTAGAATACATGTATAATACAATATAAGTTAGCTAGGATATGATTTGTATAGAATTGTTACAATATTTCCCGTAGCTACAACAATCAAAAAATATCCAATCTTGTTTTACCTATAACTTCTTCGTTTTAAATCCGTTTTGAGTGAATCAAATTGCTATGTTTCATATTGAACTCTATATTATGAATCTAAACAGAAAAAGTATAGGTTTATAATCAGAAATATAAGTTACAAGTCATTTTTGTAAGAGGTAGTCATTTCAGTCGAAAGAACGACGTCTTGATGACCATTTTGAAAAACATACTTCCACTTTGAGTTTAACCATGATTTTTGGATATAGTTTCATGTTCATAAGAAAAATCATTTTCATAGAAGAACAACTTTTAAATCAAAGTTTATCATAGTTTTAATTATCAAACCCAAAACAGCCCGCGGTGTTACTACGACGTCGTATGTCCGGTTTTACGGTGTTTTGCGTGTTTCCAGGTTTTAAATCATTAAGTTAGCATATCATATAGATATAGAACATGTGTTTAGTTAATTTTAAAAGTCAAGTTAGAGGGATTAACTTTTGTTTGCGAACAAGTTTAGAATTAACTAAACTATGTTCTAGTGATTTCAAGTTTAAACCTTCGAATAAGGTAGTTTTATATATATATGAATCGAATGATGTTATGAACATCATTACTACCTCAGGTTTTGTGGATAAACCTACTGGAAATAAAAAAAAATAGATCTAGCTTCAAAGGATCCTTGGATGGCTTGAAAGTTCTTGAAGCAGAATCATGACATGAAAACAAGTTCAAGTAAGATTTCCACTCGAAATAAGATTGTTATAGTTATAGAAATTGAATCAAAGTTTGAATATGAGTATTACCTTGTATTAGAAAGATATCTTACTGTAAATAAGAAAGATTTCTTAAGGTTGGATGATCACTTTACAAAGTGTGAAGAATAAAGAAGTGATTCGTGTGATGTATTATATTATTTCAAGTTATGTATTGCTTGAGGACAAGCAACGCTCAAGTGTGGGGATATTTGATAAGGCTAAAAAGTAACATATATTTCATAGCAATATCCCTCCTAAATAATAGGTTTTCATATGTAATTTTATTATATTTTCATTATAATTGTTTAAATAAATAAGTGCGAAGACAAAAGGCGAGTACGAAGATTTGAAGACACAAACGTCCAAAAAGCTCAAATATACAAGATACAATTCAAAAGGTTCAATTTATTGATGAAAAATGTCTAAAAATGACAAGAGTACAAGTTACAAAAAGCAAAGTACAAGATATAAAATTGTACGCAAGGACGTTCGAAAATCCGGAACCGGGACATGAGTCAACTCTCAACGCTCGACGCAACGGACCAAAAATTACAAGTCAACTATGCACAAGAATATAATATAATATATAAATAATTATATTAATTATTTATATTTTATATCTATATATTTATTATGTCGACAAGCTAGGAGCCAAAAGTTTGTGAGCTGGATTTTCAAACTCCACGACTCGCGGAGTTTGCAGGCATAAAACTCCACGACTCGCGGAGGTGTCAGAAATCAAAATGCCTATAAAAGGCCATGCATTCGTTCGCTTTTAATATATAAAAAATATATAAATAAATAATAATAATAATACTAAATAATAAATAAATACATATATATATATATATATATATATATATATATATATATATATATATATATATATATATATAGTATAGGGTAGTTTTATATTAGATTAGTTCGGGTTATGTAAAGGTTATTTTTACGGGTTTTAAAGTCGGAGCTCTGTCCGTGTACCACTACGCGATAAATAATCAATGTAAGCTATGTTCTCCTTTTTAAATTAATGTCTCGTAACTATGTTGTTATTATGCTTATTTGAACCGAAGTAATCATGATGTTGGGCTAAAAAAACTAAAATTGGGTAATTGAGCTTTGTACCATAATTGGGGTTTGGACAAAAGAACGACACTTGTGGAAATTAGACTATGGGCTATTAATGGGCTTTATATTTATTTAACTAAATGATAGTTTGTTAATTTTAGTATAAAGATTTACAATTGGACGTACCCATAAATAACCATATACACTCGATCGGATACGATGGGCGGGGTATTTATATGTACGAATAATCGTTCATTTTACCGGACACGGGAATGGATTAATAGTCTATGGAATTATTAAAACAGGGGTGAAATTATGTACAAGGACACTTGGCGTAATTGTTAACAAAGTATTAAAACCTTGGGTTACATACAGTCGATATCCTAGTGTAATTATTAAACAAAGTATTAAAACCTTGTTACAGTTTAAGTCCCCAATTAGTTGGAATATTTAACTTCGGGTATAAGGATAATTTGGCGAGGACACTCGCACTTTATATTTATGACTGAAGGACTGTTTTGGACAAAAACCAGACGGACATATTAAATAATCCAGGACAAAGGACAATTAACCCATGGGCATAAAACTAAAATCAACACGTCAAACATCATGATTACGGAAGTTTAAATAAGCATAATATATTTCATTTTTCCTCGTACTTTTATTTATTGTCATTTTAATTATTGTTATTTATTTTATATTGTTATTTAAATACTGTCATTTACTATACGCTTCGCTTAAAATATAAATCGACAAACCGGTCATTAAACGGTAAACCCCCTTTTATATATTATTATATATAATTATATATATTTTGTACAAATATAGTTGTTTAAAAATATAGTGTGCAATAAGCCCGCTCCCTGTGGAACGAACCGGACTTACTAAAAACTATACTACTCTACGATTAGGTACACTGCCTATAGTGTTGTAGCAAGGTTTAGGTATATCTCATTTGTAAATAAATAATTAAAACTTGTCTAAAATTGTAGCATATTTAATAGTATTTCCTAGTAAAAATATAAACTATTTCGTACCCCCACGCTACCACATCAAGTTTTTGGCGCCGCTGCCGGGGAACTTGGTGAAACGCTAGATTTTTAATTTATTTTTGTATAAATATATTTATATATCATTTTAGAAAAACAATATAAAATTAAAAAAAAAACCGAAAATGCAAACTCCACGACTCGCGAAGTTTGCAGGCTTAAAACTCCACGACTCGCGGAGCCACCCTGACAGACGCACCCAGAACCCTAATTTGGCATTTATTACGAGTATAATTTAATTATTATTATTAAAACTTAATTAGGTTTATATTTAATATTAATATTTAGCTTTAGTTTTTAAATTAATTTGTATTTTAAATATTAATTAGTATTATTAAATATATATATAAATTAATACTTTTATAAAATAAATAATATAAAAATAATATTTTTATAAAAATAAATAATTTTTATAATTTTAAGTTTATTTTTATATTTTGTATCTTTTCATTTGTTTTAGCGTAATATTTGTATATTTTTCGTTCGTAGCTAGTTTTAAGACATAGTTTTTGCCGTAGCTTATTTTTATTTTCTAGATTTTTAGGCTTTGCCGTAAAATCCTTTAAGTGCTTTTTCTTTAGACTAAGATTTAGGTGCTTTAGAATTTTGCGACGCCGTTTTTCGCTTTAGTTTTAAATAGATTTTAGTGCCTTTAAGTAATTGCCGTTTTCTGAATAAAATTGCATTTACCTTTAGACCTTTAGGCGCAACTTTTTAGATATAATTTTTAGACTTTTAAGTTACGACGCGCTATTTTCTTATTTTTATTTTTCGACGTTTTTCGACGCGCATTCTTTTTCTTTCTTATTTCTCGACGCTTTAGTTTTTAGGACTTAGAAATTTTCTCTATTTCTTATCTAATATCTCAAACGGAAAGAAAAATTATTTAAGTGGTTAAATTAATGGACGTTGACAATTTTCTGCTTCGTAGTAATAGTTGGATTTGTTAGTGGCTGAGTTGTGAGCTTCCGATTTAAAGGGTTCTGGCTCCCTGCTGCATCTTTTGGCTATTCGAAACGTGGGCAAAAGCAGAAAAGTCTATTAATTGGACAACTTATATAAGTTTTTCTATTTTTATAACTAATAGGATAATTAGTAAATGCACCACATTGTAGCTAAAATTTGGCCATCGCAATAAAATGGAAAATTTTGAAAACAAGGCTATGGAAACCCTTTTTGATATCCAAAATCAATTAAATCAATACTCTCAAACGAGTGTTGATGACAATTCGTTCGGTCAATCTTGGATCACGAATGACGAAACAATAACTGGTTGTGAAATCTGTGGAGATTATCACTCAACATGGGAATGTTATTATTACGTTCCTATGGAAAATTACGCACCCACGGAACCTGAATGGAATGATTATGAAGAATACAATTCAAATTGGGATTATTCCCAAGAATATATCCAAACTCAACAACCAGTAGACGAGGAAAATTACGTGTCTGAAAATTTATTAGACAATATAAAAATCAAACTCAAAGAACTCAATGCTCAAAATGAACAAATGAGAGAGTTTGTAAAACGGCAAGCTGAAACTCTATCAGACTACACACATGTTGATCTGAGGAGTATTGTGCAAGAAAATCTCATATCATCGAATTTTGATGAATTCGAGAGCTCCGAAATTACCAACTATCCCGATGATACTTTTTATTCAGTCTTACCAATTTCACAACATATCGACACATTAGCCTCTACCGACAAAATCATCGATCCATCAATGGATAAAGAAGAAGTAAGGGTGAAAAATTGGTACTCTTGGGAAAACGATAACGTTGAAAATTTTACCCCCGAGACTAAAATGGTGAGACCAATAAGTACCGTTAATGAAGAAGAATCTACTCCAATCCCGAAATTCACCATTCCACAACCTTCCAACCCAATATTCTCAATAGACGAGTCATCTACCGAAGATGAACTACGAGCTTTAATAGATAATGACACCTCGAATTTCACCCAATTGGGTAATAGAGGTGAAACCTTTGATCCCGAGAATGAATGGAAGGAAATGTTAGGAATTATCCACCCTATAGAAATATGTATGTCGATGTATATCGATCCATTTGACCAAGAACCAGAAAAGATACATATCCATTTACTAAAAGCTACACTTAAAAAAAAATTAAGCAGTGACGATCGGGTGGGTCTAAACTTTAAACCCATTGATATATTTTATGCTACCCGAGATGTAAATAACTGGCTCACTATTTTAATTCGTGGAACTTATTCTACCGACTTCACATGTCGTCAGCTAAGTATGGGGAAGTCTAACCCCACTTAACGTTAAATTAGGGGTTCGGGTTAGTGCATAACTCGTTAATAAAAATGCATGATTAGGGTAAAAGACGCATTTTTAAAGATTAGCAAACAATTCAGAAAAGCAACCATTTTTGAAGAAAAATATGTGTGATAAAACAAGAAGGAATAAACGATGAGGCGCGCCATCTATCATTCGACGAGCTTTGTAATTACAAACTGGGTATTTTCAATCACTTTTCTACACTAATCACCCTCATTAATTTATAATTAGAGTCTGATTTCATGCAAATGAGGGCATTGCATGATCTCAAGTGTGGGGAAGGGTTATAAATTCTCTCGGGTTTATACTTGGCTTATTTTCTAAATATTGTGAAAATTTTAAATTTTAAAAATTTTCAACTAAATGAATTCAAAATCATGTTTATACATATTTATGAACGGTAAAAAATAGGTGTTAATACCGAAATTATCGTTACCTCGGAAAGGACATAAATTGAGAAACACCCTAAAACGCTTGAATTCATTTAAAATGGAATAAAGGAGAATAAAAAGGCAAAGAAAGAAACTAAGTGTGGGGAGAATGTACCTAGTTATTCAATTAAAAACTATCTAGCACATGTTTCCGTAAAGTTATTGCAGGTGTTTTTGTTTTGGACTAAATTAACTGTTTTACCCGATGAAAGAAAAGAAAAGATGGATCTACGCGATGAATCAATTCCATCATTAAAAGGAAGTAAAGTCTTCCGAAAAAGACACGCGCTTCTTGATTTAGGTTAAGAAGTTGTAGTCCAGACCAGCTGTAGGTTGACGAAAAATCTAGAAAAGTCATCTCTAAAATCAGCAGGAAATCCACGGACCTCAGCATCAAACAGGGTTGCCAAGTGGTCAAACTTATCCTAACTATGAGAGGATCTGTCTCGTAAAATGGGGAGGACACCGTGCAAATTAGCTTGATAAGACTAATGAATCAGACCCCCAGAAAGGATAATCTCCTTTTAAAGATTAAAAATCAGCTTTTAAGACTGATATTACTCAATCCTTGAGATTGACCTTAAAGATTGAGAATTCAAACTCATGGAATTCAATGATATCTAAACTCGAGCTTGAACGAGAAAATATTTTGATCAAAATTATAAACCGATTTGTTTTCTGAAAACCCATTTTCAATGCGTTCATTACCATTGAACGTAAAATCCTAGGAATTCACCTGGAATTCATTAGGTCACCTGAACCAAATCGGGTGTCAACCGTAAGAACGGTGGTTGCATAGCATGGTCGAAGACAGGACCTTGTGCCAGACCGAAAAATCATAGGATGATCTTTACTATTGCTCCTACAAAGGATAGTACTAGCATCCGACACGTTTATAGACCATAATCAAAAGCAAGTCACGGGACATTGCCTTAACAGTTGCTTGTTCATCGCTTTCCTTTACAACCGGACGGTAGTTTATCGAAAGGTAATATATGGAACAAGTGAACTGGACGTGTTGCTTTCCTAATACAAGGTTAGCAAGTGGGTAACACAAAACCACAAGTGTTGAGCTAAAATTTTCAAATCTGAAACCCACACAACCCACAAAAATATTTTGCAAACACCGGTGAAGGGTTATTCTGGAAAACTTGTCTAGGGTAAAAGCTAGATTGAATTTTCAAAAGATCAAATGTTTTCATAAAGATCCAATTTCCTTAAAGGATCTAAATTTTTATAGTCATGTGGGACTGTAAACCACATTGTTACTATCATTGTTTATACCGCCATCTCAAAATCACTGATGTACAAAGTGTGAAGAATAAAGAAGTGATTCGTGTGATGTATTATATTATTTCAAGTTATGTATTGCTTGAGGACAAGCAACGCTCAAGTGTGGGGATATTTGATAAGGCTAAAAAGTAACATATATTTCATAGCAATATCCCTCCTAAATAATAGGTTTTCATATGTAATTGTATTATATTTTCATTGTAATTGTTTAAATAAATAAGTGCGAAGACAAAAGGCGAGAACGAAGATTTGAAGACACAAACGTCCAAAAAGCTCAAATGTACAAGATACAATTCAAAAGGTTCAATTTATTGATGAAAAACGTCTAAAAATGACAAGAGTACAAGTTACAAAACGCAAAGTACAAGATATAAAATTGTACGCAAGGACGTTCGAAAATCCGGAACCGGGACATGAGTCAACTCTCAACGCTCGACGCAACGGACCAAAAATTACAAGTCAACTATGCACAAGAATATAATATAATATATAAATAATTATATTAATTATTTATATTTTATATTTATATATTTATTATGTCGACAAGCTAGGAGCCAAAAGTTTGTGAGCTGGATTTTCAAACTCCACGACTCGCGGAGTTTGCAGGCATAAAACTCCACGACTTGCGGAGGTGTCAGAAATCAAAATGCCTATAAAAGGCCATGCATTCGTTCGATTTTAATATATAAAAAATATATAAATAAATAATAATAATAATACTAAATAATAAATAAATACATATATAATATATATATATATATATATATATAATATATATTATATTATATATAATATAAATAAATACATATATATATATATATATATATATATATATATATATATATATATATATATATATATATATATATATATATATATATATATATATATATATATATATATATATATATATATATATATATATATATATATATATATATATATATAGGGTAGTTTTATATTAGATTAGTTCGGGTTATGTAAAGGTTATTTTTACGGGTTTTAAAGTCGGAGCTCTGTCCGTGTACTACTACGCGATAAATAATCAATGTAAGCTATGTTCTCCTTTTTAAATTAATGTCTCGTAACTATGTTGTTATTATGCTTATTTGAACCGAAGTAATCATGATGTTGGGCTAAAAATACTAAAATTGGGTAATTGAGCTTTGTACCATAATTGAGGTTTGGACAAAAGAACGACACTTGTGGAAATTAGACTATGGGCTATTAATGGGCTTTATATTTGTTTAACTAAATGATAGTTTGTTAATTTTAATATAAAGATTTACAATTGGACGTACCCATAAATAACCATATACACTCGATCGGATACGATGGGCGGGGTATTTATATGTACGAATAATCGTTCATTTTACCGGACACGGGAATGGATTAATAGTCTATGGAATTATTAAAACAGGGGTGAAATTATGTACAAGGACACTTGGCGTAATTGTTAACAAAGTATTAAAACCTTGGGTTACACACAGTCGATATCCTGGTGTAATTATTAAACAAAGTATTAAAACCTTGTTACAGTCTAAGTCCCCAATTAGTTGAAATATTTAACTTCGGGTATAAGGATAATTTGACGAGGACACTCGCACTTTATATTTATGACTGATGGACTATTTTGGACAAAAACCAGACGGACATATTAAATAATCCAGGACAAAGGACAATTAACCCATGGGCATAAAACTAAAATCAACACGTCAAACATCATGATTACGGAAGTTTAAATAAGCATAATATATTTCATTTTTCCTCGTACTTTTATTTATTGTCATTTTAATTATTGTTATTTATTTTATATTGTTATTTAAATACTGTCATTTACTATACGCTTCGCTTAAAATATAAATCGACAAACCGGTCATTAAACGGTAAACCCCCTTTTATATATTATTATATATAATTATATATATTTTGTACAAATATAGTTGTTTAAAAATATAGTGTGCAATAAGCCCGCTCCCTGTGGAACGAACCGGACTTACTAAAAACTATACTACTCTACGATTAGGTACACTACCTATAGTGTTGTAGCAAGGTTTAGGTATATCCCATTTGTAAATAAATAATTAAAACTTGTCTAAAATTGTAGCATATTTAATAGTATTTCCTAGTAAAAATATAAACTATTTCGTACCCCCACGCTACCACATCAGTTTACTTATCATTAATCACGATTAAACATAGTGTATCAATATCTTAATATGATTCATATGTATTTAGTAAGACGTTGTTATAACGATAATCGTTATATATATCGTTTCGAGTTTCTTAATTCAATAAACTCAATTTTATGTATATAACTCATTGTTAAAGTACTTAATGAGATACTTACTTATCATAATATCATGTTAACTATATATATATAATCATATATATGTCATCATATAGTTTTTACAAGTTTTAACTTTCGTGAATCACCGGTCAACTTGGGTGATCAATTGTCTATATGAAACCTATTTCAATTAATCAAGTCTTAATAAGTTTGATTGCTTAACATGTTGGAAACACTTAATCATGTAAATAAAAATTTCATTTAATATATATAAATATGGAAAAGTTCAGGTCACTACATCTACCACTTATTAACTGTGAAAGTAACAAAGTGTATGATTACTATAGTCGGTTTTGACATTGTGCACCATACCCAAACATCTATTCCACCGCCGAGTCACCAGAATGACCAATTGTTACCGGTTGGCCCAGGATTTCTTGACCAAAATCTAAGTTTGGCATTCGAGATCCACAAGCGTCCCATAGTGGTACCAAGGATCACCCTAGGCCTTAAGTAGCGTTGACGTTCGAGTAATCCTCACGTTATCGTGAATGACTATTGTAATCATATGTTATACTATAAGTAGTATATTATAAGTGTTAGTAATTGTGTAAGTGTTAAGTAGTAGTATAAGTGTATAAATGTTAAGTAGTAGTATAAGTAGTATTAGGGTTTTAATTAATTAGAGTAGTTAAGTTTTAATAGTAAATAAATGAATAGGGTTTAAGTAATAAATGTTTAATAGTATTAAAGTAGTATTAGGTTTAGGTTTAGTAAAGTAATGATTAGGTAATGATTATTAGGGTTTAATAAATTAGGGTTAGTGCTGAGTCCCCAAAATAATTAAGGATTTAATTATGACAAAACTGTGATTTATTTGCACTAAAATGTTATGTGCAGTCAGCACAAGTTTGTTTATGTATAGACAACGGATTTTGCTGTGTCGAGTGTTTAGTTTGCTGCTCAGTCTACCAGCACAAGGTAGACAGTGTTCTTCAATCAGCACAGGATGTGTACTCAGCAAATCAAGAATATGAAGTGTCTCAGCAATGAAGAACCAGCACAGCTGGAATGCAGCTTACTACACAAGACAACTATGCTCCATTATAAGCATAGTAGTTTCCCGAGTGGTCTACATCAATGGTACTATTCAACAGAAGTCAAAGACAAAGTTGAACAGAAAAGGACACGCGTCGGCAGCTGACAAGTGACCTTACAAGACCACGTGGGAATGCAGAAGTTTAACGCATGTGCAGACATGGGTTATACTTTAACAACACCTAGAGAACACAACATTCTATTTGTTTAATCAAATACTGGTGCCAAAACAAATTGGGGTGTTCCTGCAAATAGCTACCAAAGAGGAAAGAGGAGAGCATGCTCTCTGATGTAGTTGTCCCGACAAGTACAGACATCCTATATACCAGTGGACAATAGAACCATTACACGGTTAATAGGACTACTATAAATTGTTGTATCCACTATTGTAACAACTAGTGGTGTGGGTTTATTTTTATAGAGTCAAAAACGTGTAATAGCTTTTAGTTTACCTCTCAGCTATAATCTTGGTAATCTGTATCAACCAACTATCATTCCGCTAAGGATAGTTATGATTCTTTGTGATTCAATCAATAAAGAATAACTGTTGAAAATTACCTGTGACTCTATTTATTTGCATGCTTGAATACTAATCGTGTTTAACTATTAAGTTATTTTAAAAGAAATTGTATTCACCCCCCCCCCCCCTCTACAATACTCCTATTGTTATCAAGGGACCAATAACTGGTATCAGAGCTTCAGTCTTGATAATCAATATCTTGGATCTGAATTCTCTCATGGCTGTATATTCAAATACAGCTTACCTTGAAAATGGCTCATCCAATAGACCACCCAAATTTGATGAAGATGAGTATGAAACTTGGAAGGCAAGATTCATGCTTCACCTTGAGTCTATTGACCCACTCATGCTTGGTATTGCCACAGATGTTCCATTTGTACCCACTGAGACTATCGATAGTGCTCCAGCTACAGCTGACATTCCTGCTGTTCCTGCAGAGAGGTTATTCTCACCCCTTCTAGATGGGATGCTGAGGATAAACGTCGTGTTGGACTTGACCCTAAAATCAGAACCTTGTTAGCTATAACTTTGTCTAACCCATTGTTCAAACTGATTAAGGGAAAAGAAAATGGCAAGCTTATGTTGGACTATCTAGATGTTACCTATGAGGGTATGGGAGAAGTTAGGCAGAACAGAATGATTGCTTTAAAAAGAGAATATGAAATATTCTTTGCCTACAAGAATGAAACCCTTAAGCAAACCTTCATTAGGTTTAACTCCTTGATTGCTGACCTGATTACTTTGAATGTCACCTATACTGAATTTGAACAAGTAAATAAATTCATAGATTCACTGCCTACTAAATGGAAATCTGTTACTGACCCGTTAAGAACCACTCAGACCCTAAAGAACTTCAACATGTCTTCTCTCTACAGTTCACTTTGGAACCATGAGAAGGCAGAGGCTAAATTTGAACTTAACTTGAAAGAAAACTTTAGGTCTGCCCCCACCACTTCAAAATCTTCTAAGACAGATGATACTGCTCTTATTGCTACTGCTAAAAAGAAAGCTCAAAAGGCTTTACTGGTTCAAAAGTTGTTGGCAGAAGAAGAGATAGCTGAGACTGATGTGGATAGTGGTACTGGGTCTGAAGAAAGCAGTGATAGTGAAAGTGATGTAGAAGGGTTTGCTGAAGGTATGGCTTTGCTGGCTAGGCAGTTCAAAAGGTTCAACCGTAATAGAACCAACAAGTCATACAAAGGGAGTAAGAAACCGAGTGCTAGGTATTGCAGCAAGTCAGTCAAGGGTCCTAAATCTGAGTGTTTTAATTGTGGGAAGGTTGGACATTTTGCTGCTGAATGCATGTCCAGGAAACCTTCAACTTCACATGCTAACTCTCTCTCTCAAAAGCTGAAAAATACAAGAACAAGTACAAAGCTATGAAAGCTTAAATAAAGGAAAGTGATAAGACTGATAAGAAGGGTAAAAAGCCAGAAAAGGTTCTAGTTGCTGAGCATCATGATTGGGATGAAACCAGCTCGTCGTCTTCCTCTAATAGTGATACTGATGATGATGGTGCTGGTTATGCTCCAGATAAAAAGCTGTGTTTAATGGCCAAGGAGGTCAAGGAGTCTGATAAGGATGATAGTGGTAGTAAGTTTTTGGCTGATATGAGGGAAGCTGATCAGAAAAGAGATTCACCTCAATGGAAAACTGAATTGATGTATAACGTTGATAATTTTCGAACTTATACTGATGATGAAAAAGCCGAAATGTTTGACTACCTAAGAGTTGACTTATGTAGAGGCAGCAAACGTGAAGAAATTTTGAAAACTGACAACAAATCTTTAAATGAGAAACTTAAATGCAAAAATGATAAAATTAAAATCTTGAAAGATGATATTTCCAAACTTGAAAAACAAAACTTTGCTTTAAGGTCTCTTCACGTTGAGGCAGCAGAAGTCAAGAACCAGCTGGATAATCTTAAAAAGGTTGTCGCTTCGTGGTGTACATCTGCTCAACGCACAGCAAAGTATGTTAACGAATAGGTGCCTGCCCAAGTTGAAGCTTTCTTTGCTGGTGACTATGCTGCTGCTGCTGCTATTGCAGAAGTTACTTTCATGGACCCAATTCTTGAAACTGATCCTGAAGCTGTCTTGCCAAATACTTTTGCCAAGATAGTTAAGGGTAAAAAGGTCTTGACAAATAAGTTTGTTAGACCTGCTTTGTCCCCACCACCTGCCATAAAAGAGATTTTGAAGGATGAAGTTAGAGCAAGAGAAGCCAGTACCTCAATTGATGAGACTACTGACCCCTCAAGCATCTACTACATGATTCCAAAAGAAAGACGTATCAAAAGGGAAATCACTGAAAATAATCTTAGAAAAATTAAACCAACTGATTCCCCTTCATGTTCGAGTTCCAATTGTGCTGAGCCAGCTGATGACAAACTTACTGGTCAACCAATAGCTGTAGACAAGCCAGTCAAACGTAATACTGGCAAGTCCAAGGCAGCAGGAAAAATTTCTACTAGCTCATCAGCTTCAGTAGACAAGCCAGTAACTTCCCACGCTGGCTCGTCAAATGATAAAGGCAAAGCAATACTTCATGTCTATGGTACTGGTTCCAAGAAGAAAGCTGTCATTAAGGGAAACGCAAAAGTGGACTCGAATGATGAGCTGTCTATCACTGAGATTATGACAGTCAAGCTTGACCAGCTAATTGAGGCAGTAACCAAAAATTGACCCGATCTTACTGCACCCCTTTACTCAGTGTATGACCAGTCACCAATACCAAATGTGAGAAAATGCTACAAATGTGGCAGCAAGTTTCACTTAGCCAACCGGTGTCCTTTTACCCCAACCCCATCTGCTACTGCCTCTTCAAGCAAACCAGCAGACAGGAAGAGATCATCAAAGATGACCCTTCCAGAATCCATCCTTGGATGGGTTCTCAAAAAGAACTAATCTCTTAGCTAATGTGAAGGGCATTCAAAACAAGCAAATCTGGTATCTCGATAGTGGCTATTCGAGACATATGACAGGATGTAAGTCCCTGCTGATGGACTAGCAAGAAAAAGATGGTTCAGTTGTTTCATATGGAGATAATTCGTTGGGTTACACAAAGGGTTTTGGTACTTTAACTAATGGGAATGTCACGTTCTCAAATGTTGCATATGTCGTTGGCCTCAAACATAATTTACTCAGCATAAGCCACCTGACAAGTAAAAATAAGATAGTCCAATTCAGAAGGAAAATTGGCACTATATTTGATAAGACAGGGAAGCCACAGCTGACTGTAAAACGTCATGAAAATATGTATCAAATTGACATAAACACAGCAGTCACAACAATTGATACTTGTTTCTATTCAAAGGCAGCAGACAACCTGAAGTGGTTATGGCACAAGAGACTCTCACATCTCAACTTCAAAGATATTCACAAATTATCCAGTAGAAGTTTGGTGTCTGGGCTACCCACCATGTCTTATGTAAAGGACAGATTGTGTCCTGGTTGTGAAAAAGGGAAACATCACCATGCCTCATTCAAATCAAAGCAAATCTCATCTGTTGAGAAACCATTTCATTTACTTCATATGGATCTTTTTGGTCCTGTTAATGTGGCCAGCTGTAGTGGGAAGAAGTATACACTGGTTATTGTTGATGAATATTCCAGATACACTTGGGTATTCTTTTTGAAGCAAAAGAGTGAAGCTGCTGATGAAATTATCAATTTTATCAAAAGAATGGAGCTTTTAAATGGGCAACTGGTGAAACAGCTAAGAAGTGATCATGGTACAGAATTTAGAAATGCTACATTAGAAGAATTTTGTGCTGATAAAGGTATTTCACAAAACTTTTCTGCTGTGAGAACACCTCAACAGAATGGTGTTGCAGAAAGAAGAAACAGAACTCTCATTGAAGCAACAAGATCTATGTTAACTGAGTCTGGGCTGAAAAATTCATATTGGGCAGAAGCTGTGAACACTGCATGCTTTACCCAGAATAGATCTTTAATAGTGAAAAGACATCAGAAAACTGCTTATGAAGTTCTCAAAGGAAGAAAAGCCTCAATCTCATTTCTTCATGTATTTGGCACTCCTTGTTTCGTTCTAAACAATAAGGATCAGCTAGGCAAGTTTGATGCTAAGGCTGATGAAGGTATATTCTTGGGATATTCCAACATATCAAAGGCATATAGGGTTTTCAATAAAAGAAGGGGTTGTTTTGAAGAATCAATTAATGTTACATTTGATGAAACTGCCCCAGCTTCATCTTCCAGTCAAGAAGATGAAGAGTTATTGTTTGAAGATCCTACTCAGCAAGCTCTTGATGATGAAGAAGAACCAGCTGCAAATCCCTCACCAATCCATGTTGCTGGGTTCTCTGATGATGAGATGGAACACTCTGTTCTATCTGTGTCTAAACTAAGTGGACCTACTGGCTCTACTGAAGTCATACAACTTGAGCATAGGTCTACTGGTTCTGAAGGATCACAAGCTGGTACTGGTTACATTAATACTGAACAGTTGTCTCCAACTGCTGCTCATACCTTTGAACCAGCTGATGATCAAGATGTTGTGTGTTCCACGACAAGCTCACATGTTCATAACACTAGATGGACAAAAGAGCATCCAATTGAGCAAGTTATTGGTAATCTGGCTAGTGGTGTTAAAACAAGAAGGCATGCAACCAGCAATTTTTGTATGCATGTAAATTTTGTGTCTACCATTGAACCTAAATGTCCTGATGAAGCAATCAAAGATCCAAGCTGGGTAGGAGCTATGCAAGAAGAGATCTCCCAGTTTGATAGGAATAAGGTTTGGACATTGGTACCTAAACCTGGTGATGAAACTAAGAAAATCATTGGTACCAAGTGGGTTTTCAAGAACAAGATGGATGAAGATGGGATTGTGATCAGAAACAAAGCTAGATTGGTAGCTCAAGGGTTCAAACAGGAAGAAGGATTGGATTATGGAGAGACATATGCTCCAGTGGCTAGGATGGAAGCTATCAGATTATTCTTGGCATATGCTGCTAAGATGAACTTTAGGGTATTCCAGATGGATATTAAATCCGCTTTTCTAAATGGGAAGCTGCAAGAAAAAGTTTATGTCAAACAGCCTCCTGGTTTTGTAAGCAATAAATATCCAGACCATGTCTACAAGCTAGACAAAGCTCTTTATGGCCTCAAACAGGCTCCAAGAGCATGGTATGAGACACTTCATATGTATCTCACTGGTATAGGTTTTAAAGTTGGAACAATTGATACCACTCTGTTCTCAAAAGAGACAGATGGTGATCTCTTGCTGGTACAGATATATGTGGATGATATTATTTATGGATCTAAAAATGAGAAACATTGTCAAGATTTTTCAAAACTTATGTCAAAGATATATGAAATGAGCTTACAAAGAGATTTGCAATACTTTTTGGGATTGCAAATTAAACAACTTGATGATGGAATTTTTATAAGTCAGGATAAATATATCAAAGATATGCTAAAGAAATTTGGTCTGACCTGTTTAAAAGATATAGGGACCCCAATGGCAGCATCTATTAAAATAGATGCCGATCTCAATGGTGAACCAGTCAATATCACTGAATATAGAGGTATGATTGGATCCCTACTTTATCTTACAGCCAGCAGACCAGATATTATGTTTGCCACATGTCTCTGTGCCAGATATCAAACTGATCCTAAAGAGTCACACTTGCTAGCAATAAAAAGGATATTTATGAATCTGAAAGCAAAATACTGGTGGTTGCCAGTTACTGGGTGGTAGGCTAGTCAGCTGGATGAGCAAAAAGCAAAATACTGTGTCTACATCGACTGCTGAGGCAGAATACATTTCTGCTGGTAGTTGTACTGCTCAAGTACTATGGATGCAAAGCCAGCTGAAAGACTATGGTGTTCATGTTACAAAGACTCCAATCTACTGTGATAACACAAGTGCAATTGCTATCACCAACAATCCTGTGATGCATTCAAGAACAAAGCACATTGACGTTCGATATCATTTCATAAGGGATCATGTTCAAAAAGGAGATGTGGAGCTACATTTTATTTCAACAGACCAGCAGTTAGCAGATCTATTCACAAAGCCGTTAGATGAGAAACGTTTTAACTATCTCATCTCTGAGCTGGGTATGCTTGAACTTTAAATAAAAGACAATTTTGTTGGTGTGCTGGCTCTACAACATGTAGGGCAAACCAGTAAGTCATTTTTGTTAACTTACTGCCTACATGTAAAACACTCAGTACAACAAGGTCTTTTATACTTTAGTTACTCAAAATATTTTTAATTGAAATAATAAATAGCTCACAAAATTAAATGATTTCTTAAATCTGAAACTCATTTACTCCCAATGATTTAAATTAAATTCATGATATATTAAATGTAACAAAGTATTTTGTATTTAATACAAAACTTATTTTGTGGTTTTTAAATCATTTTTTTTAATTAAAACCTGCTGCATTTAATGCTAAATGGGAGGTATGAGTGTTCAAGCCGTATATACGTCAAATCAACAGTCTGTGTCCCCTCGAAAGTGTGCCAGTCTATCACATCTGCCCACGCGCCTGCTAATGACAGTTGCCATTTTCTCTCTCCTGCATTTTTTTTATCCAATCACAACGGTTAAAAGAGTGTTTTATCTTCCATAATAACCTTCGGTTATTCAGTATTCAAATTCACATACTCTTTTCTCCCAAAATCTTCAAATCTTCCAACCTTCACAAGTTCATATTATCATCCTTACATTTCATCAATGGCAGACCAACCTCAATCACCACACGTTGAACACTAGCCAGAGGAACAACAGCAGCAACCACCACTGGCACTAGAGGAACAAGTTGTTACAGAACCACTGTTCAATCTTCATCCAGCTCTGGTTAGGGCTAATAATGCACTTGATCACACGACTATTCGCCTATCAAGAGGCAATGCTGCTCATTTACTCTCCATCCCCAAATCAAAGGTCAATATGGGGTATGAAACGCTCATTGACTACATTCGGCAATCCCCTCTGGCTAGGGCTATCACCGGTGTACCTTCACACCTTTATGGTGCCTGGTTGGCAAGATTCTGGTATACTGCTACCACTGCCACCACTCCCCAGAATGTTCCATGTATTCGCGGCATGGTAACTGAAACCCTAACTTGCTCCGTCACCGCTGAAGCCATTCGCCTTGCCCTTCAATTACCAGATGGACCGTTTGTTGATTCACTAACCAGCGATGTATTCCAAAGGGAGATGCTAGAAATCATTGGGTTTACTCAACCGATTGCTCATACACCTTTGAGGAAGCATATGCCACCTCTTTGGTACTACTTCTTTGAGCTGCTGACCCAGTGCATCAGCCAGAAATCTGGAAGTTTTGTCCAGTGCTCAGACTTTGAGCTTAAAATTGCTCATGGTTTGTTGTTCAACAGGAACATTAATTATACCGGGGAAATTTATTTGAGGCTAAGGGAGATGGTGCAAGAACCTAAACGAACACATTTAATCCCCTTTCCAAGGTTTTTAAGCATGGTTTTTGAAAGTGAGCTGGGTGAAGCTTACCAGCAGATTGCTAATCAATTATATGACCTGCCTCTAAAACAAGGGGGTATGCCAAAAGATGCACCTGCTGCTCCATATACTGGTTTATGCTCGAGTATCTTGCTGCTCGGGGTGGAGCTAACCAATCGACTGCCTCTGGTTCTGCACCAGCTGAGGGGGAGGATCCTCAGCGTAAGCCAGCTACTTGTAGGAAGCAGCCAGCTACCTCAACTAGAACAGCCACTGTCTCACATACTGGTAAAGCAGTAGTTGTATTAGAATCTAGTGCTCTCTGATAATAAAAAACATCCCTAGTCTTATATACTGACTACCAAATTCTAGTATTGGAATCCGTTGCTTATCTATTTCTTGGTAACAGGCAAATCCAAACGTGTAAAGGCTGGCTCCAAGCAAACCACAGGGGAGATTGCACCAGTCTCAACTACTGCTCCTGCAAAGGATGTGGCTATGGAACCTGGTGCGTTTCTAGACCATACAGCAGAACATTCTAACATAATTGAAAACATTTTAACTGTTGACTTGTCAAATGAAAGTGGAGTTAAAGGTATAACCTTGGCTCCCAAGCTAACTGGTTTTAAAACTAGTGTTAAGAAGAGTAGCAACCCATACTCTTCTAGCCAGATACTTTCACATTTTTCTAAATTGAACTTAATGCTACATCCTCTGCTGACAGTACAACCAACAGAGCACATAACTGACCCCCAAAGCAAACTTGAGCTGGGTCCTCATCGTGTTGAATCAGTTCTGGGCTTTGCACAGCCATTATGTTACTCGGATCATGATAAGAGTCTCACTCCTACATCATTACCAGCCAGAACTCGTACACTATCTGGGTCAACATGTGTCGCCAATGAGTCAGCAGAGTCATAGCTGTACTTACAAACACCTTATTATATCTCATTTGAAGGGCTGACCAAATCACCAGTCTGTCCCCAGAGACCAACAACAGATGCAATTGTTGAGTCAAATTTATTTAGTTCTACGGTTGTTAACATAAAATGTTCTATTGTTTTAGTTCTTAGCAGGGTAGATGAACAGGCAGAGGGGGAGCAAGTTAAAGATGTTATTATTCCTACTGATGAGATTGTTGCCTCTGCTAATGGTGTTGGTGCTACTGTTTCTCCTACTGGTGGTACTAATGCTGGTACTATTGCTTCTACAGCTGCTGGTGATACTGGGAAGTTAGTTCATGTAGGTTTAACTGTTGTTTCTGAGGAGCTGGTTTCTGATATTGCTCCTACTGTTACTCCTCAAGCTCCCAGTAATGCTGCTTCCACTACTGAACCTGAAGTGGAAGATGAAATCATAGTGGATCCTCCTGTTCTTAAAAAGCTAATTGACAATATTGTCAAGGATGTTCTACTTGATGAACCTGTCCTGAACCAAAGAGTGACATTGCGCTTGGTGCTGATAAAGCTGCTGATTCTGCTGCTGATTCTGCTGATGCACAGAATGTTATTGTGGATGCTAGTACTTGTGCTACTTTTCCATCTGATTCTAATGTACAGGATGTTATCATGGATGCTGGTACAAGTGCTACTTTTCCATCTGACTCTGGTGCACAGGGTAATATTGTTCAGGAGGTTCTTGATATTGATGATGCTGCCACTACCACTGTTACCACAACTGCTGGTACCTCTGCTACTGCCACTACTGATTCATCACAGGCTACTGCTTCTACTGAGCAGCAGTCATATGTGTGCCAGGTACCAGATCCTGATGAAGTTGTACCTAACTTCATTTATAGGGGAGCATCCATCACTCCCCGAGCTGCCTTGCTGGTGGATCAGCTGACTATTGATCCCCAAAGTGCTCTGGTGTCAGCCAGTAAACTACCTAGGGAAGAGCTGACTGAACTGTTGTCTCAGCTTGATCGACCAGCAAGAGAAGAGGTATATGAGAGGCTGGCTACTTTAGAACAGATCAACGAGCAGCCATATTATCACTATTTTGGTATGGCTCCAGCTGATTCTCCATGGCCTAGTACATGGAGACCTCTCAAGTTCATCAGAGATCCATCTACTGGTAGATACGTTATGCAGAATATTCCTGATTCGCCAGTACCTTCTGATTCATCAGCTTCTTCCTCATCATCTTCTTCTTCTGATGGTGATGCTGATAAAGGTACTGGTAAGGATGAACCAGTCACTCATGATAATGTGACTGGTACCAAAGACAAACCAGTGGATCTCACTGATGATGCTGATAATGATGCTGACAAGGATACCAGTGGTTCTAAACCTTCGGGAGAAGGTAAAAATGATGGTGATCATGGTGACGAGTCAGATTCTGACCTTCCATCTCCACCACCCTACGGAGGTAGTTCTATGCTAGCTGCTTCTGACCACCCCTCAACCAGCTATATTAAATTTAATGCTGATGAGGTGGCTGACATCTCCACCCTGGCTGTCTATAAGACACTCGCCGAAGTTACACCTGATCTACAAAACACCATTCACACTGGAAGCCATACGCGAAGCTGGGCAAGTTACCACTTCCAATATTGAAGCCCAGCTTCGGCAAGTATGTGCCTTTGCAGATCTTGCGGTGGATGCCATTGTCAGACAACATGAAGAGGAGGAGGATTTAAAGAAACGAATCATCTCTCACAATGAGTATACTGAGGATATTGTCCGTCTTCAAGCTGATTTGGATGCTGCTAATCGCGGAATTCTTTTTCTTAATGATGAAAATACAGTGCTACATGAGAGATTGGATTCGCAGGAACAGCAAATGGCTAACATAATTCCTGCTTCTGCCTATGTTCAAATGGTAGAAAATATGCAACGACTAGCTACCCTACAGGGTGATGTTAGGGCCATTGTTGAACAGATGGCTATGGGTGTTGCAAGGAATAAAGTTAGGTCTTCCAACCTCCTTCTTCGATAATTTAGTGTAGATCCTGGTGCCCATCTTACTCCTGAAGTTGCTGACTGGAACAATTTTGCATTCTCTGTTCTAGATTCAGATAGTGATCTTGATGCATAGGTCTCCCCTGTTCAACCTTCTGCCCCTGCTGATGACAAAAAGGGGGAGAAGAAATCTAAAAAGAAACTCAAAACGAGAAAACAATCAGAGGGGGAGCTTGAGCATGAAAAGGCTCCAAAACAACCAAGGAGAGATGGTGATGGTGATGGTGATGGTGATGGTAATGGTACTACTGGTCAAGATTCTGGCACTAAGCCCAGTAACGCTCATACTGAAGCTGGTGTACAGGCAGCTGGTGAATCTCAACCCAGTGTGTCTGCCACATCAGTGGATGATATTGATTCTGGTAGTAAGCCCAGTGATGTTTCTGAATTGGCTGTTGCTGAAGTTTTTGTTGTCTCTCAAACTATTGAAAGAAGAATGAAAAGAAAACTGGAGAGACATCAGAAGAGACAGCAAGATTTAAATGATGCCTTCAATGTCAAATGGGATGCCTATGTTGCTCTTAAACGCCACAGAATTGAGCATAGGAGATGGCTGACCCCAATAAAGAGGTACATTGATGATGACCTGATTAGCATTGACAAATTCAAAAAGGATGCACGAAAAAGAAATGCTAAGTTCATGGTCAAATACGACAAAAAGAGGGCAAAGCTGTATGCTGAGCGAGCAGACAGGATCAAACGGATGACTCCTGAAGAAATGAAAGATTATCTTGCATCTACTGAGGTAGGGGAGGAGTTAGAGCTAACATTTTCATGAAGTGGTTAGATGCTATGTTAGAAACCAGCTCATCTTCTCTACCAACATCTTCTGCACAGCCAGCTACACAACAACAGCCAGCAGAAATAATCAATTTTGATGATGATGATGTTCAGGGGGAGCATCTTATTATTGTTCCCTACCTGCCTCCAAAAGAACCAGTATCAATACAAGAACCATCAGCTGAACCCAAGCCTATTGACAAACAAAGGGTGAAATCCACTCCTAGGGATAACCAGCCCCTCAGGAAAGGACCCCTATTTGAGGCAGCTGATGAAGGTACTGTGGCAGTTGGGCCAGCTGATACTAATTAGTCAGTTGGTACTGAAGACACAACAAGGAGTGCTGTGAATGAAGACCCAGCCAGTAGTGTTCTGCTGGGTGAAACAAGTGTTAAAGACCCAGCAAAGGTGGATGTGCTGGGAGATAATCAAGATGATGATATGGTTAATCCTGCTGACTTTACAGTTTGGGGTAGTGGAGATCACTTATTTGTTCAATCACCTATCTCTCCCCAGACCCTCACTTATTTTAACAGAACACAGGATAATCGTGTTAATCAGTTTCCAGTGAGTTCATCTGGCATAGGTGAATCAATCATGTATCCTCCATCTTCCCCAAAACGTCATGGTAAACACAGAACTTGGGAAGATGATTCAGTTACCCGTGGTGAGCCAGACTTATTTAAAATGAATCCAGATGAAATAGATGCTTACAGGCTAGAGATCACTGTACATGAATTGCTTGAGCAAAGACAAGCTGCTATTAATGAAAGGATACGCCAAGTTAGATTGCTGCATCATCCCCTTGATCAGCCACTCTACATCACTGCCTTGACTTATGGCATTGAAATTGGTGTATACTTAAACAACAGTGGTCAAAGGCTCTCTACTAATGAGGAGAAAGCTCAATTTCAAGAGGCTCGCCAGCTGGGTATGGATCTAAAGGAGTATCGTGCTGCCCTTAGAACTGAAGAGGGTAGAAAGATGATTGAAACAGCAAAATCCCTGAAAATTACTACCGATGATTATTTGTTGGGCTTACAAGCTGAAATTCAAAGAAGGGAGGCTCCTGATGCTGAACTCGCTGAGAGGGTAAGGCTTCAGGAGATAGAAGACAAATTGGCTGCTGATAGAAAGCAAGAGGCTGAGTCCCTAAAATTAGCTAAAGCCATTGTCAAAGAACAGGATAAGGCACTTGATGAGATGGAAGCTGCTGAGAAAGCACCTGCTGCTGCTACTATAGAACCTGTCCGTACCATTGAATTTCCTGATCATTATTATAGGAGTAGGTATGGTGATGTGATGAATAGAAGATCCAATCCCAGCAGGATCATCAAAGTGAACAGAGGGTCAAAAATAGCTTTCAATGTCATAAGGGAGAATAATGTTCAAGAAAGAATAAACTATGACGAGTTAAGATCCCTAGGATTTAGTGAATGGATGGAGATCTTGGAGTATTTCATTGGTAAAGGTGAAAGCGCTATCAAAAATACACTTAAATCTGAACTCCAACAGCTCTTCAAGAAAGCAACAAGATTTGGGAATGCACCAGTAGTGAATGTAGAAGAAGTTCTTTCTCAGAAGCCTAATGGAAAGCAATCTACTAGTGAAGGACCAACCGGAAGAGGCCCCATCATTCTACCTCCTCATATCCCTGTATTTGACCCTACTGATGTACCTTATCTGTTCCCTGAAGCCCGGAGAATCAAACAAGAGGAGCTATCTGAAGAAGAACTAGATAAAGATAAAGATAGATAGTCTCCCATGTGCTCAAATTGTATCTTTTATTTAATTCACTTTTCATTTTGCTGTTGCTGTAATTACTGTACATACTCTGTTGAATTGAAAGTGAAATGAGTTTATCTTCAAAATCATATCAAATTATAAGATATGGATAACTCAGCAAAAGATCCCAAAAACAAACTTAAAAGGGGACAAATTTACTGCCTATTTTTCATTAGGTCCCTCGGTGCTGACTTTAGTGTTTTCTCTATATGTCATAGGTTTTGTCATCATCAAATAGGGGGAGATTGTTGAGTCCCCAAAATAATTAAGGATTTAGTTATGACAAAACTGTGATTTATTTGCACTAAAATGTTATGTGCAGTCAGCACAAGTTTGTTTATGTATAGATAGCGGATTTTCCTATGTCGAGTGTTTAGTTTGCTGCTCAGTGTACCAGCACAAGGTATACAGTGTTCTTCAATCAGCACATGATGTATACTCAGCAAATCAAGAATATGAAGTGTCTCAGCAATGAAGAACCAGCACAGCTGGAATGCAGCTTACTACACAAGACAGATATGCTCCATTATAAGCATAGTAGTTTCCCGAGTGGTTGATGTGTGCAGCGGGGTGTACGAAATAGTATTAATTTTTACTACAAAATGCGACGAAATATTACACAAGTTTTATTTATTTATTTATCGAGTGGATATACCTAAACCTTGCTACAACACTATAGGCAGTGTACCTAATCGTAGAGTAGTATAGTTTTTAGTAAGTCCGGTTCGTTCCACAGGGAGCGGGCTTATTGCACACTATATTTTTAAACAACTATATTTGTACAAAATATATATAATTATATATAATAATATATAAAAGGGGGTTTACCGTTTAATGACCGGTTTGTCGATTTATATTTTAAGCGAAGCGTATAGTAAATGACGATATTTAAATAACAATATAAAATAAATAACAATAATTAAAATGACAATAAATAAAAGTACGAGGAAAAATGAAATAAAATATATTATGCTTATTTAAACTTCCGTAACCATGATGGTTGACGTGTTGATTTTAGTTTTATGCCCATGGGTTAATTGTCCTTTGTCCTGGATTATTTAATATGTCCGTCTGGTTTTTGTCCATAACAGTCCATCAGTCATAAATATAAAGTGCGAGTGTCCTCGTCAAATTATTATTATACCCGAAGTTAAATATTCCAACTAATTGGGGATTCGAATTGTAACAAGGTTTTAATACTTTGTTTAATGAATACACCAGGTTATCGACTGCGTGTAAACCAAGGTTTTACTACTTTGTTAACAATTACACCAATTACCCTTGAATGTAATTTCACCCCTGTTTTAATTATTCTAGTGGCTATTAATCCATTCCCGTGTCTGGTTAAATGAACGATTATTCGTACATATAAATACCCCGCCCATCGTGTCCGATCGAGTGTATATGGTAATTTATAGGGACGCCCAATTGTAAATCTTTATATTAACATTAACAAACTATCATTTAGTTAAACAAATATAAAGCCCATTAATAGCCCATAGTCTAATTTCCACAAGTGTCGTTCTTTTGTCCAAACCCCAATTATGGTACAAAACACAATTACCCCGTCTTTAATATTTAGTCCAACATCGTGATTACTTTGGATCAAATAAGCATAATAATAACTTAAGTACGAGACATTAATTTAAAAAGGAGAACATAGCTTACATTGATTATTTATCGCGTAGTGTTACACGGACAGAGCTCCGACTTTAAAAACCCGTAAAAATAACTTTTACATAATCCAAACTAATCTAATATAACACTAATCTATACTATATATACATATATATATTTTGTAACGACCCGACCAAAACCGTTATTGACGGCGCCGTTAACTTAGGTCCCGTTGCGTGGTCGTAGTCCCTATATGAGACTCGTTTGACCAAAATTATGTCGCATTCATTTGAAAGGTACAAGACTTGCAAATTTAGTTTACAAAACCGTTCGACAACAAGTCTAAGTTTACAAAAGTCATAAAGTATAAATGAAATAACTTGCGACATAATTAGTTTAAAAACACAGTTGCTATAAATAGCGTAAGTATGTAACCAAAAGTTTGAATCCAAAAGTGCTATCCCTAGCGTATGTATGTATGTATGCTTGACCCCAAGCAAGAAATCAGAGTGTATGCATGTATGCTCGACTCCAAGCAAGTATGAGTGTACGCGGAAGCACGTATCAAATAGCCAAGTATGAACCTGAGAAACATATAGAAAACTGTCAACGAAAAACGTTGGTGAAATCATAGATGTATTTGTAAACGTTGTTTTTGAACCACAAGATTTAGTATTCCCATAGTTGATTATCAAAATCGTTTGCATTCCAAAAGTATTGTTCGCGAGCACCCAATTATCAAGACTTAACGTTCCGTCCGTTGAATACCCCATCACAATAGTGTTAGAACATACACTGTTTCTCGAAAATATATTTCATCCGTAGACGGTAGCGAACCGTCCGTAATGAGGGTTTGTCAAACCCGTATGGCCACACAATATAAGTTCTCGCTTACACCCTGCAAGTGTAACTAATGATAATCGAATTGAGGATTTTTGTTCTAACTCGCTGTGGAATGTTTGTTTTCCTTGTACTTGTGTTCAAAGTATAAAAGTAAGTAGTACAAAATGTAACAAGGTATATGTTTCTCAGCTCACAATTTAAAAGTATAAAAAGTTGTTGAAAAGGTGGGACTATGATCTCACCTCGAGTGCACGAGTATAAAAGTACTTCACAAAGTAACGTATGCATGAAAGTTGCTTAGCCTTGACCTAAACAAGTAAGTTGTATCAATTAACCGGTTACGACACAAGGTCGGGTGAAATGTGTTCAATTAGTCCTATGGCTCGTTACGACTCGATTAAGTATAGCATGTGAATCACGTTGTCAAGTTTCATACAAGAAACAAGTATAAAAGCATGTTAGAATGATTGTATAAAAGTTTGGTTAAGTTTGACTAAAAGTCAAACTTGGTCAAAGTCAACGAAAAAGTCAACACGTTCGGGTTCGGTCCCGAACTATTTTTCTATGCTAAATATTCATATACAAGTATATTAAAACAAGTTTCATGTGAATCGGAGGTCGGTAGCTAGTCAAACATTTCGCGTGAAATGTGACAAAGTGAGCAGAATCTGGCCAGGCGATTCTGCGCGCCGCGCGGGGATGTGGCGCGCCGCGCCACTACCTGGCCAGAGAATTCTGGTCAGTTTTTCCAAGTGTGCACAAACCAAAACCTTTTCCAACCCAATTCTTGACCCGCAAACACTTATAATGCCTATCATATATCATCGAAAAGGTATTTTGACGAGGAATACAACTAACCACATATCATCAATCAAAAACATCATTTACAATAACCGAAAACTCGTCAATTGATCAAGAAAGGTTTATTTTCAAAGTTTCAAGTTCGTAAAACGTATTTTATGATTCGGGAATCCAATTTACACATACGATATGCCGTTTTGAAGGTAATAACGCATACATTGCAACTAGACGCATATTCCAAGTTTCAATAAACATTTACTACGTCAAAATCACTAGCCACGTTATCGTTTCAAAATCAATTTCGACACAAATGAGACTTATGATTCACTAATCAAACGCTAGCATACATCACACCATTTCGAAGCTATTTACGCATACAATTTAACTAGTTAACTAGCATACATTCAAACAAGTGTCTCAACTAGCATTCAACCGCATCAAGTTCCTACCAAAACGATAATCGATTCACCAAAAACACATTTCATGTTATTGAGCTAGTTTTTCATCATCCAACATATCAAAACGAAGCTAATGAAGTAACTAACACTTTTAACACATACACTTTATCTTATAACATCATTTGAGCAACCAAAACTCAAGATTAAGCTAGACCCATTTGGGTGTTCATGTCATATTTTCAAAACACGAAGAACGAGCATACAAATTACATACACGACATCCCTACGAGCCATAGACACTAATTAACCACTTGACAAGTCTAAAAACGAATTTAACAAGTTAGGGTTTCATGAGAAATTCTTACCCCATGCCATGAGACTAGTATCAAATCGAAGAGGATGAAGAGAGGATTCCAAATATGTAATTTGTTTTGTTGCTAGCTCCCTAAACCGAATTTAGATGATGATTTTGTGTTTGAGGTTTTGAGAGAATAAAAATGGAAGTAATGAAATGGGGAGGTTGAAATGAATGGAGGAGGGTGAAGGTTGACTAGTTGACCTAGTCATCTCTTTGCCCTCTTGGCAAGTTTAGTCCCTCAAGTTTCAAAGCGGGTGCGGGAATTAACCAAACGAATATTTTAAAAACGCTCGAGTAAACGAGTGATGTTATAATTAAATAACGAGAATATTATGAACGTTTGTTAACGGAATCTACGAATATAAATAACGAAAGATATTATTTAAAAAAAAAAAGACGGTGTTAAAAATAAATTTAACGGAAAAAGGCGGGATGTTACATTACCTACACCTTAAAAGAAATTTCGTCCCGAAATTTAGTTGGAAGTAGTAGTTGTTGAATCTTCCCCAGATCTTGTGTTGCCAATTCTACGAATGAGAGAGAAGTACGTCCTAGGGTATTTCAACGAATTTTGACTGTCGGGATCATATGTTGTTTTAAGGTTTGGCTTCCATGATTCATGGTTTCAACCGGTCCTCCTAGGAAGTGAGGGTTATCGTCGATAGTGAGTTCATCAAAGGAGATAACAAGTTCTCGTTTCGCAAAACACGTCTTTGAGTTGATACATCGAATGTAGGATAAACGGAGACCCAAAATGAGTCGGAAAAGTCTAAACGGCTAGCGACGGGTCCAAAACACCCCAAGAATTTAAAGGATCGAAATATAGCGGATTTAGCTTCCTACGTTTTCCCGAAACGGATTGCACCTTTCCAAGGGGCGACTCTTAACGTGACGCGGTTTCCTACGTGGAATTTGAAATGTTTACGTCTAAATCGGCGTAGCTCATTTGGCGACAACGAGTCGTGTTGGGTCTTCCTTGGATATGGATAAGTTTTCTCGGTCGCTCATGCATAATCCCGGTCCCGGTGAATTGGTCATCGTTTACTTGGTTCGACAAAAGGAGAATGACGTTTCCGGTCATATAAGGTTTCGAAGGCGTGGCGTCAATACTCGAATGAAAATTTTGTAGTAAGAGAGTTTGATTAAAGGCAAAGACGTTTCTCAAGAAAATTTGAAGTTGGTAATACAAATTCGTATTATGGTTTTCAAGGTTTAAATCGCATGTTTGTTCGGTCCGTCGGGTGGTGAATGGTACGCGGTACTCATGTCTAAATGCGGTCCCGAGGCTTTTTGTAAAGTACTCCAAAATCTAGAAGTGAAACGAGGATCTCGATCCGAAGCGGGGTATATTTCCCTAAGGCATATTGAACAAGTTTGCTAGGAATTGAAAACGTTAGCTAGGACAAGTTTCTCAAGAAAATTCGCGTCGCGAAAGATTTATCAGTTTCCAAAAACGTTCGTCGGAACTATTCACCCTCGAGGCGAATACTAGCATAACGTGAAGAGTCTCTCTCCATTGAGAATTTAAAATAAAAGATTTCCTGAACCGGAATTACGAGTGTGATGCAAGAGAAGTTTCCGCCCCGATGTGAGCATAACGAGTAAATTGTAGTTAGTCAATAAGACTGCGCGAGGACGAGCTAGTATACCCGTGTGACATACAGTTGAAGTCGAATGGAATCGGTAATTCATTCGGAAGCATAAATATAATTTGACAATAATTGAAGGTGTGTCCCCGGTATGGTTGTTATAAATATTCTCGGAGTTTTCGGATGTCCAAACCTGAAAAGATGAAGTCATGTACATGGCACATGGTGGTGTTTAGGTTGATCGAGTCTAACCACCATCACGCGTCACTAGAACTTTGGTACGTCTTACCGTAATATAACCACGTTGATCGAGTGTCGTTATATTACGCTAACTCATACCTCCATTCCCACATCACTCTATAGATTCAAGTTCGTGTAATCGTGAAGTTTAAAATAAACAAAGTGTAACAACGTCTCAAACGTGACTCGTATTAAATCGAAAGAATTGGTGCAACTCTGAAGATGCGTTCCCCGAGGGAAATGTATAAATGATTGTTCACGTCAATGCGGTTCGAGTCAGACAATAATGTATTTAGGTATGAAAAGAGTAACGAGTCGTGATAACAAGTAGTACGCAACCGTAGTGATAAATAGTGATGACGATACTCATCTAGAGTAGTGACGGTGACTTTACAATACTCATGGATAGTAAGCTAAGACGGGGTGGATAACAACCAAAGAATTAGAGTTCCCGAGCTAGAGTGGCTAACGAAGTCGCGGTCATCCGTACGCGTATGAATCTTGAATTCACGTGTTTTACCAAAAATTGGCGGAATACGAGTTCGTATGATGAAAGTTTGGGTACCATTAAAAAGTTTTCCTAAGAATGATTCAAGTATAATGCACAAGTAGTCAAGTAAGTGCTATCTATAGCAAATGTATGTCAGAATGCAATGATTAACTATCCGGTTGTAGTCTAGACTCACTAATGCGTCCTAACGACTCTGTTAGACACACTAATGCACGTCCTAGTTCCCTACAACCAACGCTCTGATACCACTTGTAACGACCCGACCAAAACCGTTATTGACGGCGCCGTTAACTTAGGTCCCGTTGCGTGGTCGTAGTCCCTATATGAGACTCGTTTGACCAAAATTATGTCGCATTCATTTGAAAGGTACAAGACTTGCAAATTTAGTTTACAAAACCGTTCGACAACAAGTCTAAGTTTACAAAAGTCATAAAGTATAAATGAAATAACTTGCGACATAATTAGTTTAAAAACACAGTTGCCATAAATAGCGTAAGTATGTAACCAAAAGTTTGAATCCAAAAGTGCTATCCCTAGCGTATGTATGTATGTATGCTTGACCCCAAGCAAGAAATCAGAGTGTATGCATGTATGCTCGACTCCAAGCAAGTATGAGTGTACGCGGAAGCACGTATCAAATAGCCAAGTATGAACCTGAGAAACATATAGAAAACTGTCAACGAAAAACGTTGGTGAAATCATAGATGTATTTGTAAACGTTGTTTTTGAACCACAAGATTTAGTATTCCCATAGTTGATTATCAAAATCGTTTGCATTCCAAAAGTATTGTTCGCGAGCACCCAATTATCAAGACTTAACGTTCCGTCCGTTGAATACCCCATCACAATAGTGTTAGAACATACACTGTTTCTCGAAAATATATTTCATCCGTAGACGGTAGCGAACCGTCCGTAATGAGGGTTTGTCAAACCCGTATGGCCACACAATATAAGTTCTCGCTTACACCCTGCAAGTGTAACTAATGATAATCGAATTGAGGATTTTTGTTCTAACTCGCTGTGGAATGTTTGTTTTCCTTGTACTTGTGTTCAAAGTATAAAAGTAAGTAGTACAAAATGTAACAAGGTATATGTTTCTCAGCCCACAATTTAAAAGTATAAAAAGTTGTTGAAAAGGTGGGACTATGATCTCACCTCGAGTGCACGAGTATAAAAGTACTTCACAAAGTAACGTATGCATGAAAGTTGCTTAGCCTTGACCTAAACAAGTAAGTTGTATCAATTAACCGGTTACGACACAAGGTCGGGTGAAATGTGTTCAATTAGTCCTATGGCTCGTTACGACTCGATTAAGTATAGCATGTGAATCACGTTGTCAAGTTTCATACAAGAAACAAGTATAAAAGCATGTTAGAATGATTGTATAAAAGTTTGGTTAAGTTTGACTAAAAGTCAAACTTGGTCAAAGTCAACGAAAAAGTCAACACGTTCGGGTTCGGTCCCGAACTATTTTTCTATGCTAAATATTCATATACAAGTATATTAAAACAAGTTTCATGTGAATCGGAGGTCGGTAGCTAGTCAAAAATTTCGCGTGAAATGTGACAAAGTGAGCAGAATCTGGCCAGGCGATTCTGCGCGCCGCGCGGGGATGTGGCGCGCCGCGCCACTACCTGGCCAGAGAATTCTGGTCAGTTTTTCCAAGTGTGCACGAACCAAAACCTTTTCCAACCCAATTCTTGACCCGCAAACACTTATAATGCCTATCATATATCGTCGAAAAGGTATTTTGACGAGGAATACAACTAACCACATATCATCAATCAAAAACATCATTTACAATAACCGAAAACTCGTCAATTGATCAAGAAAGGTTTATTTTCAAAGTTTCAAGTTCGTAAAACGTATTTTATGATTCGGGAATCCAATTTACACATACGATATGCCGTTTTGAAGGTAATAACGCATACATTGCAACTAGATGCATATTCCAAGTTTCAATAAACATTTACTACGTCAAAATCACTAGCCACGTTATCGTTTCAAAATCAATTTCGACACAAATGAGACTTATGATTCACTAATCAAACGCTAGCATACATCACACCATTTCGAAGCTATTTACGCATACAATTTAACTAGTTAACTAGCATACATTCAAACAAGTGTCTCAACTAGCATTCAACCGCATCAAGTTCCTACCAAAACGATAATCGATTCACCAAAAACACATTTCATGTTATTGAGCTAGTTTTTCATCATCCAACATATCAAAACGAAGCTAATGAAGTAACTAACACTTTTAACACATACACTTTATCTTATAACATCATTTGAGCAACCAAAACTCAAGATTAAGCTAGACCCATTTGGGTGTTCATGTCATATTTTCAAAACACGAAGAACGAGCATACAAATTACATACACGACATCCCTACGAGCCATAGACACTAATTAACCACTTGACAAGTCTAAAAACGAATTTAACAAGTTAGGGTTTCATGAGAAATTCTTACCCCATGCCATGAGACTAGTATCAAATCGAAGAGGATGAAGAGAGGATTCCAAATATGTAATTTGTTTTGTTGCTAGCTCCCTAAACCGAATTTAGATGATGATTTTGTGTTTGAGGTTTTGAGAGAATAAAAATGGAAGTAATGAAATGGGGAGGTTGAAATGAATGGAGGAGGGTGAAGGTTGACTAGTTGACCTAGTCATCTCTTTGCCCTCTTGGCAAGTTTAGTCCCTCAAGTTTCAAAGCGGGTGCGGGAATTAACCAAATGAATATTTTAAAAACGCTCGAGTAAACGAGTGATGTTATAATTAAATAACGAGAATATTATGAACGTTTGTTAACGGAATCTACGAATATAAATAACGAAAGATATTATTTAAAAAAAAAAGACGGTGTTAAAAATAAATTTAACGGAAAAAGGCGGGATGTTACATATTTATTATCTTATGGAGTATTATTATTATTATTATTATTTATTATCTATTTTACATGCAGAACTCGAGAGCTTTTATAGCCAGAACTGAAATTCACTGCTCCGCGAGTTGCGGCAATTTTGGCCTTCCAGCTCCGCAAGTCGCGGAGCTTCCAAAACCAGCCCACAAGTTCAAGATCCAAGGCTGCCGACGGTTTTTATTTAAATATATATAATATATAAATAATTTTTATAATTATTTATATATTATATTATATTTATATACATAGTAGACTCGTAATTTTTTTTTCCGTTGCGTCGAGCGTTGAGAGTTGGTTCATGTACCGGTTCCGGATTTTCGAACATCCTTGCGTACGCTGAGATATTTTGTACTTTGCGTTTCGTAACTTGTACTCTTGTCATTTTTAGACGTTCCTTATCAATAAATTGAACCTTTTTAATTGTATCTTGTACTTTTGAGCTTTTTGGACCTTTGCGTCTTCAATTCGTTGTTTTCGCCTTTTGTCTTCGCACTTATTTAATATAAACGATTACAACTTAAAATAGGACAATTACAACTAAATAATTTACATATTGGGAGGATATTGCTACTAAATATATGTTCATTTGGAGCACTATCAAATATCCCCACACTTGAACGTTGCTTGTCCTCAAGCAATACAGAACTTGAAATAAAAAAAATACATGAATCACTTTTTTATTCATCACACTTTGTACATCAGTGATTTTGATATGGTGGTATAAACAATGATAGTAACGATAGAACCATGGTTAAAGGTGGGTGTGTCATTCACAGTTGCCTCGGGTTTAGGTCAACGACACTTGCAATCAAATAGCCGATTTACTTTCGGTTTCCAAAGCAAAGTGCACATTTGAAAGGCGGTTTACAGTCCCACATGACTATGAAAATTTAGATCCGTTAGGAAATTGGATCTTTATGAAAACATTTGATCTTTTAAAAATTCAATCTAGCTTTTACCCTAGACACGTTTTCCGGAATAACCCTTCACCGGTGTTTGCAAAATATTTTTGTGGGTTGGTGGGTTTCAGATTTGAAAATTTTAGCTCAAAACTTATGGTTTTGTGTCACCCACTTGCTAACCTTGTATTAGGAAAGCAACACGTCCAGTTTACTTGTCCCGTATATTACCTTTCGGTAAACTACCGTCCGGTTGTAAAGGAAAGCGATGAACAAGCAACTGTTAAGGCAATGTCCCGTGACATGCTTTTGATTATGGTCTTTAACGTGTCGGATGCAATACTATCCTTTGTAGGAGCAATAGTAAAGATCACCCTATAGTTTTTCGGTCTTGGCAAAAGGTCCTGTCTCCGACCATGCTATGCAACCACCGTTCTTACGGTTGACACCCGATTTGGTTCAGGTGACCTAATGAATTCCAGGTGAATTTCTTAGGATTTTACGTTCAATGGTAATGAACGCATTGAAAATGGTTTTTCAGAAAACAAATCGGTTTGTATTTTTGATCAAAATATTTTCTCGTTCATGCTCGAGTTTAGATATCATCGAATTCCATGAGTTAGAATTCTCAATCTTTAAGGTCAATCTCTAGAATTGAGTATTATCAGTCTTAAAAGCTGATTTTTAATCTTTAAGGAGATTATCCTTTTCTGGGGATCTGATTCATTAGTCTTATCAAGCTAATTTGCACGGTGCCTCCCCATTGTACGAGATAAATCCTTCTCATGGTTAGGATAAATCTGACCACTTGGCGACCCTGTTTGATGCTGAGGTTCGTGGATTTCCTGCTGATTTTAGTGATGACTTTTCTAGATTTTTCGTCAACCTACAGCTGGTCTGGATGACAACTTCTTGACCTAAATCAAGAAGCGCGTGTCTTTTTCAGAAGACTTTACTTCCTTTTAATGATGGAATTGATTCATCGTGTAGATCCATCTTTTCTTTTCTTTCATCGGGTAAAACAGTTAATTTAGTCCAAAACAAAAGCACTTGCAATAAACTTTACAGAAACATGTGATAGATAGTTTTTAATTGAATAACTTGGTACATTCTCCCCACACTTAGTTTCTTTCTTTGCCTTTTTATTCTCCTTTATTCCATTTTAAATGAATTCAATCGTTTTAAGGTGTTTCTCAATTTATGTCCTTTCCGAGGTAACGATAATTTCGGTATTAACACCTAGTTTTCACCGTTCATAAATATATATAAACATGATTTTGAATTCATTTAGTTGAAAAAAATATTAAAATTTTCACAATATTTAGAAAATAAGACAAGTATAAAACCGAGAGAATTTATAACCCTTCCCCACACTTGAGATCATGCAATGCCCTCATTTGCATGAAATCAGACTAAAATTATAAATTCATGAGGGTGATTAGTGTAGAAAAGTGATTGAAAATACCCAGTTTGTAATTACAAAGCTCGTCGAATGATAGATGGCGCGGCTCATCGTTCATTCCTTCTTGTTTTATCACACATATTTTTCTTCAAAAACTGTTGCTTTTCTGAACTATTTGCTAATCTTTAAAAATGCGTCTTTTACCCTAATTTATTATGCATGTTTATTAACGAGTTATGCACTAACCCGAACCCCTAATTTAACGTTAAGTGGGGTTAAACTTCCCCACACTTAGCTGACGACATGTGAAGTCGGTAGAATAAGTTCCACGAATTAAAATAGTGAGCCAGTTATTTACATCTCGGGTGGTATAAAATATATTAATGGGTTTAAAGTTTAGACCCACCCGATCGTCACTACTTAATTCTTTTTTAAGTGTAGCTTTTAGTAAATGGATATGTCTCTTTTCTGGTTCTTGGTCAAATGGATCGATATACACCGACATACATATTATAGGGTGGACAATTTCTAACGTTTCCTTCCTTTTATTCTCGACGTCAAAGTTTTCACCTCTATTACCCAATTGGGTGAAATTCGAGGTGTCATTATCTATTACAGCTCGTAGTTCATTTCTGGTGGATGACTCGTCTATTGAGAATATTGGGTTGGAAGGTTGTGGAATGGTGAAGTTCGGTTTGGTCTCGGGGTTAAAATTTTCAGCGTTATCGTTTTCCCAAGAGTACCAATTTGTCACCCTTATTTCTTCTTCATCATTCATTGATGGATTGATGATTTTGTCTGTAGAGGCTAATGTGTCGATATGTTGTGAATTTGGTAAGACTGAATAAAAAGTATCATCGGGGTAGTTGGTGATTTCGGAGCTCTCGAATTCATCAAAATTCGATGATATGGGATTTTTTTGAACATGTCTCCTCAGATCAACAGGTGTGTAATTTGATAGAGTTTCAGCTTGCCGGTTTACAAACTCTCTCATTTGTTCATTTTGAGCATCGAGTTCTTCGAGTTTGATTTTTATAATGTTTAAAGAATTTTCGGACACGTAATTTTCCTCGTCTTCTGGTTGTTGACTTTGGATATATTCTTGGGAATAATCCCAATTTGAATTGTGTTCTTCGTAATCGTTCCATTCAGGTTCCGTGGGTGCGTAATTTTCCATAGGAACGTAATAGTAACATTCCCATGTTGAGTGATAATCTCCACAGATTTCACAACCAGTTATTGTTTGGTCGTTCGCGATCCAAGATTGACCGAATGAATTGTTATCAACACTCGTTTGAGGGTATTGATTTAATTGATTTTGGAGTTCAAAAAGAGTTTCCAAGGCCCTGTTTTCAAAATTTTCCATTTTATTGCGATGGACAAATTTTTAGCTACAATGTGGTGCGTTCACTAATTATCCTATTAGTTATAAAAATAGAAAAACTTATATAAGTTGTCCAATTAATAGACTTTTCTGCTTTTGCCCACGTTTCGAATAGCCAAAAGATGTAGCAGGGAGCCAGAACCCTTTAAATCGGAAGCTCACAACTCAGCCACTAACAAATCCAACTATTACTACGAAGCAGAAAATTGTCAACGTCCATTAATTTAACCACTTAAATAATTTTTCTTTCTGTTTGAGATATTAGATAAGAAATAGAGAAAATTTCTAAGTCCTAAAAACTAAAGCGTCGAGAAATAAGAAAGAAAAATAATGCGCGTCGAAAAACGTCAAAAAAAAAAAAAAAATAAAAAAAAATAAGAAAGTAGCGAGTCGTGACTTAAAAGGCACTAAAATTTTAAAATCGTCGCAAAATTCTAAAGCACCTAAATCTTAGTCTAAAGAAAAAGCACTTAAGGGATTTTAAGGCAAAGCCTAAAAATCTAGAAAATAAAAATAAGCTACGGCAAAAACTATGTCTTAAAACTAGCTACGAACGAAAAATATACAAATATTACGCTAAAACAAATGAAAAGATACAAAATATAAAAATAAACTTGAAGTTATAAAAATTATTTATTTTTAAAAAAAAATATTATTTTTATATTATTTATTTTATAAAAGTATTAATTTATATATATATATATATTTAATAATACTAATTAATATTTAAAATATAAATTAAATTAAAAACTTAAAACTAATTATAATAATAATAAGTAAATAGGGTTAATAATAATAATAAATAATAAATTACCCGTAATAAATGCTGATTAGGGTTTCTGTCGGTGTCAGGGTAGCTCCGCGAGTCGCGGTATTCGAGGCTTCAAACTCCGCGAGTCGCGGGGTTCCAATTTTCAACTCAGGTACAGTTTAAAATTTGACGGTTTTTTTTTTTTTAGGATTTTATATTGTTTTTCTAAAAATAATATATATTTATACAAAAATGAATTAAAAATATAGAGTTTTGCCGATTCCCCGGCAGCGGCGCCAAAAACTTGATGTGTGCAGCGGGGTGTACGAAATAGTATTAATTTTTACTACAAAATGCGACGAAATATTACACAAGTTTTATTTATTTATTTATCGAGTGGATATACCTAAACCTTGCTACAACACTATAGGCAGTGTACCTAATCGTAGAGTAGTATAGTTTTTAGTAAGTCCGGTTCGTTCCACAGGGAGCGGGCTTATTGCACACTATATTTTTAAACAACTATATTTGTACAAAATATATATAATTATATATAATAATATATAAAAGGGGGTTTACCGTTTAATGACCGGTTTGTCGATTTATATTTTAAGCGAAGCGTATAGTAAATGACGATATTTAAATAACAATATAAAATAAATAACAATAATTAAAATGACAATAAATAAAAGTACGAGGAAAAATGAAATAAAATATATTATGCTTATTTAAACTTCCGTAACCATGATGGTTGACGTGTTGATTTTAGTTTTATGCCCATGGGTTAATTGTCCTTTGTCCTGGATTATTTAATATGTCCGTCTGGTTTTTGTCCATAACAGTCCATCAGTCATAAATATAAAGTGCGAGTGTCCTCGTCAAATTATTATTATACCCGAAGTTAAATATTCCAACTAATTGGGGATTCGAATTGTAACAAGGTTTTAATACTTTGTTTAATGAATACACCAGGTTATCGACTGCGTGTAAACCAAGGTTTTACTACTTTGTTAACAATTACACCAATTACCCTTGAATGTAATTTCACCCCTGTTTTAATTATTCTAGTGGCTATTAATCCATTCCCGTGTCCGGTTAAATGAACGATTATTCGTACATATAAATACCCTGCCCATCGTGTCCGATCGAGTGTATATGGTAATTTATAGGGACGCCCAATTGTAAATCTTTATATTAATATTAACAAACTATCATTTAGTTAAACAAATATAAAGCCCATTAATAGCCCATAGTCTAATTTCCACAAGTGTCGTTCTTTTGTCCAAACCCCAATTATGGTACAAAACACAATTACCCCGTCTTTAATATTTAGTCCAACATCGTGATTACTTTGGATCAAATAAGCATAATAATAACTTAAGTACGAGACATTAATTTAAAAAGGAGAACATAGCTTACATTGATTATTTATCGCGTAGTGTTACACGGACAGAGCTCCGACTTTAAAAACCCGTAAAAATAACTTTTACATAATCCAAACTAATCTAATATAACACTAATCTATACTATATATACATATATATATTTATTATCTTATGGAGTATTATTATTATTATTATTTATTATCTATTTTACATGCAGAACTCGAGAGCTTTTATAGCCAGAACTGAAATTCACTGCTCCGCGAGTTGCGGCAATTTTGGCCTTCCAGCTCCGCAAGTCGCGGAGCTTCCAAAACCAGCCCACAAGTTCAAGATCCAAGGCTGCCGACGGTTTTTATTTAAATATATATAATATATAAATAATTTTTATAATTATTTATATATTATATTATATTTATATACATAGTAGACTCGTAATTTTTTTTTCCGTTGCGTCGAGCGTTGAGAGTTGGTTCATGTACCGGTTCCGGATTTTCGAACATCCTTGCGTACGCTGAGATATTTTGTACTTTGTGTTTCGTAACTTGTACTCTTGTCATTTTTAGACGTTCCTTATCAATAAATTGAACCTTTTTAATTGTATCTTGTACTTTTGAGCTTTTTGGACCTTTGCGTCTTCAATTCGTTGTTTTCGCCTTTTGTCTTCGCACTTATTTAATATAAACGATTACAACTTAAAATAGGACAATTACAACTAAATAATTTACATATTGGGAGGATATTGCTACTAAATATATGTTCATTTGGAGCACTATCAGTGGTCTACATCAATGGTACTATTCAACAGAAGTCAAAGACAAATTTGAACAGAAAAGGACACGCGTCAGCGGCTGACAAGTGACCTTACAAGACCACGTGGGAATGCAAAAGTTTAACGCATGTGCAGACATGGGTTATACTTTGACAACACCTAGGGAACACAACATTCTATTTGTTTAATAAAATAGTGGTGCCAAACCAAATTGGGGTGTTCCTGCAAATAGCTACCAAAGAGGAAAGAGGAGAGCACGTTCTCTGATGTAGTTGTCCCCACAAGTACAGACATCCTATGTATCATTGGACAATAGACCCATTAGACGGTTAATAGGATTACTATAAATTGTTGTATCCACTATTGTAACAACTAGTGGTGTGGGTTTATTTTTATAGAGTCAAAAATGTGTAATAGCTTTTAGTTTACCTCTCAGCTATAATCTAGGTAAACTGTATCAACCAACTATCATTCCGCCAAGGATAGTTGTGATTCTTTGTGATTCAATCAATAAAGAATGACTATTGAAAATTACCTGTGACTCTATTTATTTGCATGCTTGAATACTAATCGTGTTTAACTATTAAGTTATTTTAAAAGAAATTGTATTCACCCCCTCTACAATACTCCTGTTGTTATCAAGGGACCAACAGTGGGTTTTAATATTTAACATATATATATATATATATATATATATATATATATATATATATATATATATATATATATATATATATAGTTTTTATTTTTTTTATAATACCGCATGTATATGTATATGTATAGTAAAAAATATATTTTTTTATGTATGTATATATATATATATATATATATATATATATATATATATATATATCGCATATGTATATATATTATATGTATATATCTTGTTTCCTTTTTAAACATTATCAAATCTTTAACAAATCATTAGGGTTTTTAAGATTTAGCAAAAACGTTTTTTTTATATGTACCGTATATATATATATATATATATATATATATATATATATATATATATATATATATATATATATATATATATATATATATATATATATATATATATATATATATATATATATATATATTTATGCAAG